>NW_028244714.1:0-54042 GCF_964263255.1 Lissotriton vulgaris
GGCTATTTTCTATATGTATGAATGTTATATATATGTATATATATATATATATTCCCAACACTTAGTCCCTCAGTCTACGGGACTTATTTCAAAGAAGAGCACTCAAAGTCACTCCAGCGTGGCTAGCCATATTTATTCACAGCATCGCAGATAGTAAACAAGGGTTACAAACGCGTTTCGGCGTTGCTCGCCTTCGTCAGTGTAATCCATTGCATTTTTTTCAGTGATTTAAATAAAATTCATTGTGACTTCCTGTCACGTGCACTAAAAGTAAAAATAAAAAACGGCGCATTTCATACAATTCCATCATTGGAAATGGCGGCCATCTTATAGTGATAAATAACGAGCTAACACAATCATAAAGTGCAATGTGAATACATTCATCTGTACATTTAAGCACTTTCACAAATCATTCAGTGATTATAATGATCAATTCATTCATGATGCTAATTTGTATGCCAATATAATATTGTATAACCTATTATTGGTCGCCTATTGTTTTTCAGGGCCGTTATTTTGCACAGTTCTCCTAATCACTCCCTTAATTGGGCAGCTATCTTTGGCATTTAGAGGTGGGAACTGGCTTGGGTGGTTCACAAATATTTAACCTGGGAGTCTCACTAATTGTAGGGCTTAATATAGCCCTTGCAATCTAGCCCTGAATGGGTTTTATTACATTCAAGCTAATATTCGGCAGGTACTTGGGTCTTGGAGATGGGTTCTTTTTCTCTTTCTTAATTTCCCTCTCCCCCCAAGAAGTGGACAATATATTAAATATGAGTCCACATTTCTTCCTCATTGTTCATACCTCCTGGGGTCTTAGTCTGGAGTAGGATGATAAACCTGGATTCTAGGGTTCGCAATTTTCTTACCCAATCTCCCCCTCGCTCAGTTCTAACCAATTGGTCCAGTGCAAAGAAGGTCAGTAAGTTGCTGTTGCTTTTGTGCATCTCCTCGAAATGCCGAGCCACTGGGTAGCTCTGGTCTCTCGTGGTGATGGCTCTCATGTGCTCAAGAACCCTTAACTTAGTTTGTTTGATTGTGCTCCCTATGTATTTTCTCACACAGGGGCACATCAAGCAATACACAGTATACTCCGAATTGCAATTTAGCAATTTGGATATTTGGGTTTTGTTCGTTTTCCCAGGTATCTGGTATTCTTTGACCTTGTGCGAGTTTTTACAGGCCTTGCATTTCATGCAAGGATAGAAACCCACCACTGACGCTTTCTTCCTACTCTTACACTCATAGTGACTGCTGACAAGATGGTCCTTAAATGAATTTCCTTTCCTGTACGATATTAGGGGATAGTCTGGTAGTGTTTTACCTATCACACTGTCTGTCTTCAAGATCTTCCAGTTCTTTTTCATGATTTTAAAGACTTCTGCTGATTTCTCTGAGTAACCTGTGATCATTCTGACTTTTGATTTGCCAAATCTTGGTTTGTCAATGAGTAGGTCATTTCTGCCCACTACATTGCTTCTTACTTCAGCCTGATCCAGGACTCCTTTGCAGTATCCCCTCTGACTGAATCTCTTCCTAGACTCTCCTCTTGCTTTCTCAAATTCCTTGTCTGTTGAGCAGTTTCGCTTCATACGCGGAAACTCTCCCAGTGGGATATTGTTGATCATCCTTCGCGGGTGATAGCTCCCTGAATGTAGGATGGTATTACCCGCTGTGGGTTTGCGATATACTGCAGTCTGGATAGTATTATCCTCAACATAGACTCAAAGGTCTAAATAAAAGACCTCCTTTTTGCTGATATCGCTTGTGAAGCTGAGGTTTAGGTTATTGATGTTTAAACCCCTGATGTACTCCTCAGCTTCATCCTGTGGACCCCGCCATACCACAAACAAATCGCCGATATAACGGGTCCACAGTATAATTGATCCATCCATCGCTCATTCCTCCCCGCCCAGGCCACGTGCTTCTCCCACCAGCCCACGAAAAGATTCGCGTAGCTGGGGGCGAAGCACGTGCCCATCGCAGTCCCCTGGAGTTGTAGGTAGGTGTCCTGAGAATAGAATATATACTGGTTAGAGGCGGCAGACCCGAGAGCAGAAGACGGCCCGGGACCAGGGTTCGATTCCCGACGCGGCAGGTTTCTGGACCAGGGTCAGCGGACTCGATAATTCTCTCGCCTCGGTGCCCACTCTGATCAGCGATCACACTCGGCAACTCTGGGCATTAGCTTGCCTCATCTTCACTAACGGCCCCACCAGACCGCCGGGGATGCCTGGTCTCACCCTGGAGATACCCATTAAGGGACCATCTCTCAGGGAAGCCAGGAAGGGTTTCGCAGCGGTCGAAGCGCGGAGATACTCCTCCGGGAGTCGATCCTAGCGCTATATAAACCTGCAATTAATTAATTAATTAATATATATATATATATATATATGTATATATGTATATGTATATGTATTACCTACTGGCGGTCGCCAGTAGGTAGTTATAGTTAGGATTTTTTTCAATGTTAAATCTCAAAATTCTATTTGGAATAACTTTGGCTTCGGTTGACGAATCTGCCTGAAAATTACCTGAAAATTGCCTCGCGGCGCCCCGGTCCTTCCCTGAAAGTTTGGGGGGGGATTCGTCAAGCGTGGGCCGAGATAAAAGGGGGGTCCCAAAACGCGTTTTCCCCATGTTAATTTCCATAGGGCGGTCGATTTCACTTTTAGCCCGAACGGCTGAATGGATCTACACCAAACTTGGCAAAATTGTAGGGACTGGTAGCCCGATGTGCCTTTGCTATGTCTCGAGATATGTGCTCCAGTGGATTTTGAGTAATTTAGGTTCAAAAAAATATATATATCTATAGCCGCGCCCCGGTACGCACACCGGGGAGCGCACCGGGCGCGCCACGCGACTTGCGTACGGAAAGCTGATTGGCTCTCGGGTGTCTGTAAACATTCTAAACAGTCCGGAGCGGCCGCCATCTTGTGTCTCGGTAGGATCGAGACACAAGAGGTGGCTAAATCAAAGGGGGAAATGACCATAAGGCGTCAGGGATAGACCCCCTCTGACCCCCTAGGTTTGATGTGGGGGCAATAAAAGGGACCAGCAGGGTATTTAAAATATATATTTTTTTTCGTTTTGCGCGGGGGGAGCGCTCGGTGCGCTCCCCGGTGCGCGTACCGGGGAGCGTACTATGAGGAAAAAAGAATGACAGAGTTTTTAAAAAAGGAAGCCTTTTTTTAGAAATTGGAGGTAGTTGCTTTTTTTTTCTTCTTTTTGTTGTTTTATATTTTTTTGTGTTTTTTGAACATTTTGTACTTTTTTTGGCTTTTCAAAACAGTTTTATATTTTTTTGTATTTTTTTAGGGGGAGAAACAAAAAAAAGGGAATTGAAACTGGCTCAACTGGAGCAAAAAAACAAAAAAAACAAAAAATGTGTTCTTTTTGGGGCACTTGTGATTGTCACCTGCAAGGACGATGAGCTTTATGCTCTGTTCACCATAGGCGATAAGCTTGCCACATGCAGTACAAGTGATTTTAAAATCAGCAAATCTTGGCTGAATACAAGGCATCATCTCTGATGTTTCTGGTCCCGATGAAGTGGGTTCGTTTCTTTGGGAGGTGGTCCTTGAAGACTGGGGGAGGTTACTGGCCAGTTCCCTGAGCTCTGCACGAGAATAGTTGTTAGGGTGCTTACGGGTCATATGTCGAACCATGGTATAGTTACCAAAGGAATATTTTTTGTTTGGGTTGCCCCTTGAGAGTTCTTCATTGCAGATTAGGCAAGTTACCTTGGCCGCATTCACTTTTTTCTTGCCCTCTGGGAGTGAAAAAAACTCCCATACAATGTGTGGCTTGGGCTTGTATGGGGTATTTTCTTCAGGCAGCCATCTTCTCCTCCCCTCCTCCTCTTCCTCTTCCTCCTCCTCCTCTTCTTGACCACCAATATAATCTTGAGCTGGTCCTCTTGGTGGTGGTGGTGGTGGTGGTGGGGCAGATGCACCAGCTGCTGCTGCTGCTACTGAAGCCATTATAAAGATCAACAAGCATTTACAATGCAATGGTTTTGCCTTTGTTAAAGTTAGAGCTATTGCCATTGCTCTTGACATTATTTTTATTTATGTTTTTTTAACATAAATAAATGGCATTGTCATTTACAATGCCACTAGCTTTATCTATCGCAAATGACACACACAAACACACACAGAGCCGCCCCACACACACCCCCACACAGAGCCCCGCACACACAGCCCCCCACACACACAGCCACACAGAGCCCTCCACACACACAGCCACACAGAGCCCTCCACACACACAGCCACACAAAGCTTCCTACACACACAGCCACACAGAGCCCTCCACACACACCAACACAGCACAAGCAGGCAACAGGAGCAGACGGAGGCACAAGCATGCAACAGGGGCAGACGGAGGCACAAGCAGGCAACAGGGGCAGACGGAGGCACAAGCAGGCAACAGGGGCACACAGAGGCACAAGCAGGCAACAGGGGCCCACAGAGGCACAAGCAGGCAACAGGGGCCCACAGAGGCACAAGCAGGCAACAGGGGCCCACAGAGGCACAAGCAGACAACAGGGGCACACAGAGGCACAAGCGGGCAACAGGGGCGCAAGGAGGCACAAGCGGGCAACAGGGGCACAAGCAGGCAACAGGGGCACGAAAACGGAGACACAAGCAGGCAACAGGGGCAGGTGGAGAAAACACAATTTTCAACAGCCCACTTGGCTCTGCAACAGTTGCCTTTGAAAAGCAATACGGCGTAATGGGCATGATCAAATCCCGTCCCCTGCATAAAAAAAAACAACAGCCTGAGGCGACTGCTAACACAGATGTAGTACAAGGCATTACACGGCAAGGGTGCTGCTGCCGGCAATTATCCTGGTATTTAAACAAATCTCTCTCTCTCACACACAGAGCCGCCCCACACACACCCCCACACAGAGCCCCGCACACACAGCCACACAGAGCCCCCCACACACACAGCCACACAGAGCCCTCCACACACACAGCCACACAAAGCTTCCTACACACACAGCCACACAGAGCCCTCCACACACACCAACAGCACAAGCAGGCAACAGGGGCAGACGTAGGCACAAGCAGGCAACAGGGGCAGACAGAGGCACAAGCAGGCAACAGGGGCAGACAGAGGCACAAGCAGGCAACAGGGGCAGACAGAGGCACAAGCAGGCAACAGGGGCACACAGAGGCACAAGCAGGCAACAGGGGCACACAGAGGCACAAGCAGGCAACAGGGGCACACAGAGGCACAAGCAGGCAACAGGGGCACACAGAGGCACAAGCAGGCAACAGGGGCACACAGAGGCACAAGCAGGCAGCAGGGGCACACAGAGGCACAAGCAGGCAACAGGGGCACACAGAGGCACAAGCAGGGGCACACAGAGGCACAAGCAGGCAACAGGGGCACACAGAGGCACAAGCAGGGGCACACAGAGGCACAAGCAGGCAACAGGGGCGGGCACACAGAGGCACAAGCAGACAACAGGGGCACACAGAGGCACAAGCAGACAACAGGGGCACACAGAGGCACAAGCAGACAACAGGGGCACACACGTAGTGAGTTTCAGAAATGGAGAATAGCGCAGCAATTGCAGACGCCTGAAATTGACACTACTCTCTAGCACGATATGTGCACGGTTTTACCGAATGGACATTTTTAACTAAACGCTATTGCCACCACTCCCGCATTACACCATTAGCACCAAACTTGTGACCTCCACTCAGGCGCGAAGTGGGTTCTGTACCCGATTTACGATTAAAATCCGCGTTGGGACGAGCATGCGCTGTTGCTCCAGCCAACACGGTTGCATGAATAACATCCTTCTGTTTCGCTTTTCCATAATCATAAACATTGCATCAATTCCCTCGTAATATTAGATTGGAAGCGTTGCACTATTTGCAAATGCAGTCCTGTGGAGACGGGAACGTTATGAAGAACTGTGGGTCCAGGACAATGGCCTATGTTGCCTACATTTGATGGGGGAAACGAAGCACAGTGGAAAGTTGGTTGTATATTTCCTGTAAAGTTTCTCCTATGCATATATTAAGCAAAACTGTTGAACATGTCTATACATTATCCACATTAGTTTATTTTTAGGCGAAGAACCATCCACTGTAGCTTTTTCCTTGATAGCAAACTGATTGAAAACAATACAAACAAATGAGCAAGAATGAAAGAACAGATGGCCTTGCTCACAGGTAATGTCGCCAACAACTAATAGGATTCAATAAGCCAATCTCATTTTTTTAAAAAGGCAATTAAGACAGTAGTTCAGTGGTGAAAGTGGCTGTCTTTCCTCCTCTTCTAAAAGCCAACATATGCTTCAGCTAGGAAGATAATGCTTATAACTGTGTGCAATTCGCCATTCTCTGCTCACATATTAGATGCGCAGGACTATTCACTGGCTGCTCTGCGTGCCCAGCCCCGCCTGCGGTGGGGGCTGCTGTGAGAACGGCCCGGCTCATGGCTGGCTGGCGGTGGAAAGAACAATGTTTCAAACGTCACATATAGCAATCTGAAACCCAGGCAGCTATGGTTTTATATAGCGCAAACATGAAACCTGAATCAGAGCGCCTTACATTACACAAATACACCTTTCATTTTTGCAATGACTCACAGGATGTTTAGCGTCGATACCGAGGCTCGAACCCACATCCCCGGTTCGTCTAGCGTGAAAATGAATCATGAATCAGATCGCCTTAGATAGCACCAGCTACCGCCAGCAAGCCTCAGAAAGGGGGGGGGCAATCGGCCCCCACGGACACATGGCTCAACCTCTTTGGGCTCGGAGAGCAGCTCTCACCAGCGTCGCTCCCCTAACACCCAAGCTCGTTATTCGAGCTACATAAAACTCGCGATCGATAGCCCAGCCTCCCTCAGCTGTAGAGAGGGCGGCGATGTGGTCCGAAAGGAATGAGTGGGAAGCAGGGGAGGTACTGTCGATAGACGATGGGGGGCTATGGACGGAAGTCTTATTTTACCGCACACAAAGTTCAAAGTTCAAAGTTTTTTATTTTTGTTACGGTACTCTTACGAGGACCACAAATAAAATATACATTTATACATTCCATATTAATACATTTTCAATGAAATTTTCAAAAACTTAAAAATTCTGTAACAAACGAATTCATTAGGGGGGCTTTTACATAGTGATAAAAAGTTTTGTGAGCTAGTGATCCTGCAGGACCGGTAGATGGGCTTAAGACATGTTGACCTTGCATTTACAATTTCTGCATTAGGGCATATAAAAAATAAGTGTTCCAAATTTTGGTTGCCTCCTTGACAAAGGGTACAAAGGGCAGAGCTGTCGGGCCTCCAAGAGGAAGTAAAGGTTTGTACAGGAAGTGTTCCAAGGCGCAACATCATAATTGCACGCCTTGCGCCATGTTGAAGAGTATACTCTAGGTAAGGCTGACGTTGTTTGTATTCCTGCGAGGCTACATAAAGTTTATATGATGATAGTCTATTACAATGAGAGTGATCAATCTCGTAGCTCAATTTGGGAGTGAAGTTTTTTAGAAAAAGTTTGAGTTGAGCTGGTGACCACGTAGACAGAATTTCCACATTGACTTTTGCAAGCTGTAGAGCCTCTCGCATATTTTTAGTAAAGGTAGTATGAGTAGAGCTACTCTCGAATGTCTCTACTTTTAGCAATCTTCTTAAAGTACCTTCTTTTGAAAGAAGAAGATTATGGGCCCACCTTATGATGCTCGCTATAGCTGTAGCATATGCGCTCGTGATGGTACATTCCAGTCTCAATGCCTGTACTGGGGTAGATGTTGGAATCTTCAGTAGTTTTTTCAATATTTTTCCTTCTGTTAAATCCATATATGACCATTGATTTAGAGGAATATATTCCGATGCATAGGACAGGACCGGTGTGATTTTAGCTCGATAGACTTGAATCAGTGCAGAGAAGTGTCTATGTCCAGTGGCCGAATATAAGCGTGACAAGGCCCCAGCATGCAGATCACTTTTCCTTTTCAGGTGGTTGATTTGATTGATGTTGCTCATGTTGTGTGAGAAAATTCTACCCAGATATGTATACTCCTTTACTTGTTCTAGTTTCTCACCTCCCAGCTTCCATTCGTACCGGACCCTTTTCTTCTGATATGAAAAGGCAACCACTTTTGTTTTGTTCGTATTTGGGATTAGGTAATTTTTCCTTGAGTACTTATATAAAATATCTAAAAGATTTTGTAGTCCGAAAGGTGTTAGGTCAAACATGACTATATCGTCTGCATACAGCAGGGAATGGATATATTCAGTAGCTATCTTAGGAGGAGTACATATCCCTTGCTGCAGTTGGGAAGGTAAGTCACTTAAATACAGTGAAAATAAAATTGGAGCCAAGAGGCACCCTTGTTTCAGGCCATTTGATGTTCGTATTACCTTCGATAGGCCCTTGTCACTTCCCATTTGGACGCGGCACCAGGTGTCACTGTGTAGATTTACTATCAGATGTAATAGCTGCTCCGGGATCCCCATTATTCTCAATTTTGACCACAGGGTCGGTCTATCCACTCGATCGAAGGCTGTCGAGTAATCAATGAACGCTGCGTAAATAGTTTGTTTTTTCCCTGTTGCGTACTTATCTAAAATAGTTTGGAAGATTGCTACATTGTCAGTGACAGAATGGTGTGGGCGAAATCCGGACTGAAATTTAGGAATTAGACCTAATGAGAAAGCCCAATTTTTCAGCCTATCCAGGATTTCTGCTGCAAAAATCTTCCCAGCAGCGTCCATGAGGGCAATTTGCCTATAATTTCCCGGTGTGTTTCTTTTTCCTTTTTTGAAAATCGGGATTATGATACTTCCTTTCCAGGAATTTGGCATTTGACCACTGTCGAATACATAGTTAAATAGCGGCGAGAGCACCGTTCCCCACTCTTTATGGTCAATTTGGTAGACTTTGACAGGTATCTGATCGGGGCCAGATGCACCTGTGCTCCTTGCCTTCCTGATATTCATAGAGACTGACACTGCCGACGTTTTATTGATCTTAATATCTTTAGTTTCCACGTTTTCTCCTCCTGCTTCTTCATTTTTAATATATTGATTCTGTTTGTATAGCTCACCTAGGTATATGTCCCAGTTTTCTTCTGATACAGGTGTAGCCTCCAGCTTTTTTTTGGATCCTGTCATTGTTGCGATCAGTGACCAATATTTACGTTGATTATTATGTTTAGCTGCCAGCTGGATTTCAGTCCAATTAAAGTCCTGCTTCAGTTTTTTCTGTTTAGTTTTTTCTCGTCGTATTTGATTCTTTAATCTATTGATTTCCTTTTTGTTTACTGACGAGAATTCCAGAAACTGGGCGCGTATCAGTCTATTGATTTGTTTTACGACTGGTTGATTCCAGTTTTTATTCTTGTTTTTCCATTTTCTTTTTGCTGGTCTGTGGTATTCTAGCTTACTTTGCAGAGCTTGTTTGAGATTATTCGTTAGATGTTCAAAGTTCTTTACAGGGTCATCTGAATATATGTTGGTCAATATATTGGTTTCAGTAATTAGTTGCCGCAGATATTCCAGATTTTCTGTCCCCCAGTAAATGCGACGCCTAGTTGTGTTTACTTCCGTTTTTTCTGTAAGAAATAGTGGCTGGTTATAAAAAGAGGACGGTGCAATCCAGTGGGTTGAAAGGTTTAGAAGAGCGTGATCACTTTCTGCAGTGAATATTATCGAAAGTTGACTCATTTGTTCTTTTCCTTCGACCCCGCATATAAAGTAATCAATAGTTGAAGGAGATCCATTTCCTTGCCGTGTGTATGTTGCTGGTATATCACCATTGATGTTACCGTTTAATATAATCCCATTAATGCCAGAGAGAAAAGCTAGTAATGCGCGTCCCCTCTTATCCGATTTAGTTCCTTTTGGGAATTCAGGGAGTGATGATTCCAGAGATTCCTCTTTGAGGAGACGAGCCCATTTCTTTATCTCGCAGTTAGAAATTTTAGCATTCAAGTCCCCCATTATGAGGTATGGCAAGTGAGATTGATCATCAATTATATGAGTGATAATTTCCATTAGGCGGTCAAACAGCAAATCATTATTATTACTGCTTGGAGGTGCGTAAATATTGAAAAGTAATATTTTTTCTAGTTTGGCTGAGGCATGGGTTCTAAGGGATACTTTTAAACATTGTAGATTGTCTGTGTTTGTGTTAATTATTTCCTGTGACCAAGAGTGATCTTCTTTTAATAATATTGCCAGACCACCCTTGGCATGTCCCCTTCTTGATCTATTTGCCAATGTTTCGTATACATAGTATCCTCTTTGAGTAAAGGTATTGATTAACCATGTTTCCTGGAGGGCGATGATATCAGGGGAATTTTTAATTGCTTGTTTCATTTTTATATCAGTTTTCCCTGCCAGGTTCCAGGACAATAACGTCAGACCTTTGCTAAACTTCGCGTTGTTGTGAATTTACCACTTTTTTGCTGTTTAAGGTTTCTGATAACCATGCCCATGATTTTATTAAGTTCTCAGTGTTGCTAAAGGTGGGATTCCGAGACCAGACTGACCTCTCTCCTTGAATTACTTGTATTTTAAGTAGATCTTTCCTCTTAGTACTTGATGCTAGGTCTCCCCAATTAGAACTGTTGTTTTCTTTTCTTCTGTGGGTTTGTCCTATTATACCATTATTTGAGTTGTTGGTTTTGAAATCTTCCACCGAGATTACATCATAGCCATTTTTGTGAAGAATTTCCTTCTCTCTGATTATTATTCCAGGCAAAACCGGTGAATAAAAGGATACCTGTACTAGTTTGTTATTTTCTTTTATTGGAAACAGAACTAAGTCAATTTCTTTGCTGGTCAGAGAATTCAAGGATGGAATTTCTTGTAATAGATTGATGATTTTACCGCGATTAAACGGCTCCTTATCTGAAGGAAATAGCTCTTCAATAGTTATGTGTTTGGATGGATTTATTTCCCATGATTGGAAATTATTGTCATATGGTTCTTTTATGTCCATATTATTTTGCGATGTAGGTCTATTTTCTATCGGGGGACAAAATTCATCTGCTTCAGGATTTAAGGGTTTTTCTGATGATGTTTTTTGAATTACTGGAGTGTTCACCAGGTTTACAGGATTAATTTTTTGGAATTTGAGCCTATTCCCTTTTTTCCTCTGTATTCTCCTCATAGGTTTTCTCTTCTTCTTCCCCTTTACTTTTTCCCTAGTATTACTTTTTTCAGACTGTTCTCTTTGGTTGAAATCCTGTTCAGCGGTAACTCCTGATAGCTCAGTTTTATTTTTTCCGATGATCTGATCGCGATTGTTATCGGATACTTTATTCGAAAAAATCGGATAGTGTTTGGTATTGTTCTCAGCTTTGATTTCCAGTTCTTCTTTGAACAGTTTTTTAAGTGAATATGTGATAGGAGGTTTTTCTTTGTTTTTTGATCCGTTAGTTTTGTTGTTGATTATTAGTACGTCGTTCGTTTGTGTGCTTGCTTCCTGTTGTTTTGGGGTGGCACTTCCATTTTTATGAAATTCATCTGTTTGTTGTGATTCGATTTCTCCGGTTTGTTTTGATGAGACTTTAGTTAGATCTTTTTTCTTTTTTTCTTCAACCAGGAATTTAAGTATTCCTATTTGTACGTCTAAAGTATCGTCTGAGTTAGCTAAAATGTGTCCAAGATGTATTAGTACTGAATCCAGAATTTCTTGCAGTGAGAAGAGTGCTTTTGATATGGGAGAGGCAGTATTTCCAGAGTTTAGGTTTATAAAATTTGGGTCTGATAGATTGGTCAGATTAGAAAAAAGGTTAGGTGATTTTTCTGGCGAACTGGTTTGGGGATGTCTTTGACTTAGCAATATTTCTTTATTTTCTTCTTCGGTCTTTGAGTTGTGATTTGCGGATACGTCGAAAAATAAGTCGTTGTCCTGATTTTTTATAGGTGTTAGAGTTGTTATTTGAGACACAACTAGACGAGATTTTTGACATTCTTCCGAAGGAGAGTAATTTGCCAAATTACTCTCTATTGTGATTTGACCTTGTTTGTTGGATTTCTGGTCAGAAAGATGTAACGGATCAGGTTCAACCAACTTATTTTGATCATCATTAGAGTTTGGGGAAAGAAACTTTTTCTTGGAGAGGGTAGAGAAGTATTCACTTATAGCAGGAGTGCTTGATATTTGTCCTGGTTTTAGTGACTTGTCTACAGATTTTCTTACAGCTGCGTCCGTCCCCATTCGCCTCATGTAGATTGTCCGTGAGCGTAGTTTTTTTAGCGCCCTCATACTTGGGGACAGTAATCTGTTTTATAGATGTAATGTATAGTATTAATAATATGCTGTGGCTTGTCTTAATCACACTATCTCAGTTGATCAGAAAAGGAATGAGGGTTTTTTACACGTATGAATCAATAGTTTAGTTGAAGAGTTTCCTCTTGTAGTGAGCGTTAGTGGGGTGGCCCGTCCCGTCCTCGGTCGTCCCCGGACGGCCACAGACGGCCCGCCCTTTTGCCCGGGCTTATCCCCGCGCTTGGTCCCGCGCGCGTCCCGCGTCGCGGGATGCGAGATGTTATCTATATACGTTTCGTTGGGGGCGTGTCCGTGGGCGGTTCGCCTGGGGGAAGAGGAACCAGGTGATCTCCGCTAAGGATTCTGGTCCTCGCAGTCCCCCAGGCTAGGTGCTCTCGCTGTTTGCACCCTGGCCTCAACCCCTCTGACTCCAGCTGGGAGCGACAGGCAGAGCGTGCCGAGTGCAGCTCACGCTCACACCAGCGAGTCAGGGGGAGGCAGCACCACGACACAGTGAGGAATCAGCGTCAGCTTCAGACAGCCAGCACAGGCTGCAGATGGTAAAACGAGTTCTCTTGCTCAGCAGAAGTTGAAACAGTAGATCAGCAGCAGTTTTGAGCTCCTGTGAGTGGCGCCCGCGAAGCGGGTGTCACGAATCTTTATCCAGGTCTGTGGGGGCGTGTCCGTGGGCGGTTCGCCTGGGGGAAGAGGAACCAGGTGATCTCCGCTAAGGATTCTGGTCCTCGCAGTCCCCCAGGCTAGGTGCTCTCGCTGTTTGCACCCTGGCCTCAACCCCTCTGACTCCAGCTGGGAGCGACAGGCAGAGCGTGCCGAGTGCAGCTCACGCTCACACCAGCGAGTCAGGGGGAGGCAGCACCACGACACAGTGAGGAATCAGCGTCAGCTTCAGACAGCCAGCACAGGCTGCAGATGGTAAAACGAGTTCTCTTGCTCAGCAGAAGTTGAAACAGTAGATCAGCAGCAGTTTTGAGCTCCTGTGAGTGGCGCCCGCGAAGCGGGTGTCACGAATCTTTATCCAGGTCGTTGGGGGCGTGTCCGTGGGCGGTTCGCCTGGGGGAAGAGGAACCAGGTGATCTCCGCTAAGGATTCTGGTCCTCGCAGTCCCCCAGGCTAGGTGCTCTCGCTGTTTGCACCCTGGCCTCAACCCCTCTGACTCCAGCTGGGAGCGACAGGCAGAGCGTGCCGAGTGCAGCTCACGCTCACACCAGCGAGTCAGGGGGAGGCAGCACCACGACACAGTGAGGAATCAGCGTCAGCTTCAGACAGCCAGCACAGGCTGCAGATGGTAAAACGAGTTCTCTTGCTCAGCAGAAGTTGAAACAGTAGATCAGCAGCAGTTTTGAGCTCCTGTGAGTGGCGCCCGCGAAGCGGGTGTCACGAATCTTTATCCAGGTCGTTGGGGGCGTGTCCGTGGGCGGTTCGCCTGGGGGAAGAGGAACCAGGTGATCTCCGCTAAGGATTCTGGTCCTCGCAGTCCCCCAGGCTAGGTGCTCTCGCTGTTTGCACCCTGGCCTCAACCCCTCTGACTCCAGCTGGGAGCGACAGGCAGAGCGTGCCGAGTGCAGCTCACGCTCACACCAGCGAGTCAGGGGGAGGCAGCACCACGACACAGTGAGGAATCAGCGTCAGCTTCAGACAGCCAGCACAGGCTGCAGATGGTAAAACGAGTTCTCTTGCTCAGCAGAAGTTGAAACAGTAGATCAGCAGCAGTTTTGAGCTCCTGTGAGTGGCGCCCGCGAAGCGGGTGTCACGAATCTTTATCCAGGTCGTTGGGGGCGTGTCCGTGGGCGGTTCGCCTGGGGGACTAGGAACCAGGTGATCTCCGCTAAGGATTCTGGTCCTCGCAGTCCCCCAGGCTAGGTGCTCTCGCTGTTTGCACCCTGGCCTCAACCCCTCTGACTCCAGCTGGGAGCGACAGGCAGAGCGTGCCGAGTGCAGCTCACGCTCACACCAGCGAGTCAGGGGGAGGCAGCACCACGACACAGTGAGGAATCAGCGTCAGCTTCAGACAGCCAGCACAGGCTGCAGATGGTAAAACGAGTTCTCTTGCTCAGCAGAAGTTGAAACAGTAGATCAGCAGCAGTTTTGAGCTCCTGTGAGTGGACTTTAACGCTTAATAATGCTCTTCCGTGTATGAAGACACGAGCCCTTAAAATAGACACATTAATTGGAAAATGCACCCATGTGTAGGAAAACAAACATTACTTACGCAGTTAATTACAGCTGAGGACGGAGCACTGTCAGGTCCGCGGGGGCTCGGGGTTGTGTTGTTTCTGTAGCTGGCCTCGGCTGAGCAACAGAGCAAGAGCTGGAAATGCCAGTTCTGCGAAAAGTGGACGGGAGCGCGGGGGGCGCTGCGGGGAGGAGGAGACTGGAGGCCGGCGACGGAGACTGCAGGGGACGGGAGGGGAGACGGAAGGCAGAGAGAGGGAGAGGGCGGAGAGCTGGGCCCCGGAGACAACCATCCGGCTGACGGGAGCGCGGGGGGCGCTGCGGGGAGGAGGAGACTGGAGGCCGGCGACGGAGACTGCAGGGGACTGGGAGCGAGTGGAGAGCGGCAGGTTGGAGAGGCACTTCTCCGGTCTCCCCGCGGGCGCCGCCATAGTGCTTGCCGTCTTCCTCTCCTTCTTCCCCGGGCTGCGGGGGGCGGGCACTTCCGGCCGGCCGCGCTAGGATTGGCCGGCCGGCCAGTCACGGGGCAGGAGAGACGCAGAAGTGCCGGCAATGCCGGACCAGACACGGGGGCGTTCCCGGCGTCGCGTGACGTCGGCAAAAGCCAAAGAATGTCGGGAACGCCCCCTTCTCGGGTCCGGCATTGACGGACAGGCCCCTCGTCCAATGGCAAGGCTCCGTTTACGGAGCCAGCCAATCAATGACGAGGGCCGAACCAAAGCCACACTACTGTTCTCATCAGGTTTTCGCCTGCGCGAAAAAGCTGCGCAGAAAGCGCAGCTTTCGCCAGGCAAAACCTAAAAAGGTACAGAGATGTACAAACAGGTCTTCCTCAGTCAAAGGACAAAGTCAGAATAAGGAAAAAAGGTGGGGTCTTTCATCATTTGGAAAAAAAACTGTCCTGAACCAATGAGAAGTGTTATTTTCAGGTCACAAGACCAGGGGCTTCATCATTATGAAACCAAAACTGTTATGAACCAATGAAAAGTGTTATTTTCAGGTCACATGACCGGGACGCGTAGCGTAAGCGCGTCGGATGTTTATGTTGCGCGATCGTATTCGCTCGAGTACTTCCGGGTGCGCTTACGCCGTGCGTATCACGCGGACGCGGCTACGCGATACGTCACAATCATGTTTTCGTTCGCGATATTGGTGCTCACGGGACGCTCCCCGGAGCGCGCCCCGGGGCGCATTATAGAAGTACGCTTTCCGGGGCGCGCACCGGGAGCGCTCCAAAAATAAAAAATAAAAAAATGGGATAATTGTAGGGACAGGTAGCCCTATTCTGAAGTGGTTTTTACGAAAATTAACTTTGGAAAAATATGTATTGTGCTACATTGGGCTTTATATATGTTAGAGCCAAAATGTAGCCCCAATGTAGCCCAATGTAGCCAAAAGATGGCCACCAGAGACAAAAAAATACAAATGTAGCCCAAATATCAGCTAGATGTAGCCCAACTGTAGCCCAATGACAGAATGTACCAGAGTGTTCTAAAGAACAACTAGAGCGCTAACAGTCTTATTTATAAAGTGAGACTTATAGTTAGGAATTAGCATTTAAAAAACCTTTGAAATTCACTGAAAAAACCATAGGTTTCAGACCAGTTATAGTTAGGAATCAGCATTTAAAAAACCAATGAAATTCACTGAAAAAACCATAGGTTTCACACCAGTTATAGTTAGGAATTAGCATTTAAAAAACCTATTAAATTCACTAAAAAAAACATAGGTTTCACATCAGTTATAGTTAGCTGGAAATTGTACTGACATAAAACCAATGAAATTCCACGTTATAGTTAGTTGGACTCACTATAACTTGCGCGCCTGCAATGCACTGCTGATGACGTCACATATTACATCACTCATGACATGGTCAGTGACATCACTCATGACATCACTGATAACACCATCCTTGTGACAGACTGACAGACCTCCTTTCAGTGTAATGTAACCCTTGAAACACATATTCAAACAATAGAAACTAACATTTTCAAAAAAATGGATACCCATACCAGTTACAATAACCAATTCAGTAATTCCACCATCTATATACACATCCACTCATACACCTACAGTTCTACATAGTCACTCATACATATTCTCACTCATCATATATAGTGATACACATATACATCCTATTACACACCGACAGTCTTACAAAAGTTACTCACACACATACTCACACATGCAAATAAACTATTGAACATCCATTTATTTGCATATACAGCTATACATACATTAGCACATTACTTCTAAGGAAACTTACACATACTTACTCTCTTAAACAATCACTTATAGAAACACATACTTATTTAAACAGGAACTCTTTCAATCTCTCACTCTAACATATACTTACTTATATACATCAATGCTCATATATACAAGATTAAAACATATGTAGTTACTCATAAAGACACTAGTGAGACATGCATTCACTCACTAACACACACATATACACACAGTCATCCACCCATACAGTCCTGCACATATGCTGTCTTCAAAACACATACAAACAGTGAGTCAGTCACCAACCCATGCAGCCACTTATACACAAAGTGAAACACTGATACATATATTTAAATATTTAAAAATTACTCGTTAATATATGTATTCACTAAGATACACTTAATAAGGCAGTTAACCAATCAATTCTTTAAAAAAAAAACATCCATTTACACACTTATTTAACCATTTATTCTTCCATCGTCCTTTACAAATACATATATAAAACATATTTATTTTTCATAAAGACACACATTCACTGGATGGTGTTATCAGTGATGTCATGAGTGATGTCACTGACCATGTCTTGAGTGATGTAATATGTGACGTCATCAGCAGTGCATTGCAGGCGCGCGAGTTATAGTGAGTCCAACTAACTATAACGTGGAATTTCATTGGTTTTATGTCAGTAAAATTTCCAGCTAACTATAACTGATGTGAAACCTATGTTTTTTTTTGTGAATTTAATAGGTTTTTTAAATGCTAATTCCTAACTATAACTGGTGTGAAACCTATGGTTTTTTCAGTGAATATATATATATGTGTGTATATATATATATTCACTGAAAAAACCATAGGTTATAGACCATATATAGTTAGGAATTAGCATTTACAAAACCTTGAAAATTCACTAAAAAAACCATAGGTTTCACATCAGTTATAGTTAGCTGGAAATTTTACTGACATAAAACCAATGAAATTCCACGTTATAGTTAGTTGGACTCACTATAACTTGCGCGCCTGCAATGCACTGCTGATGACGTCACATATTACATCACTCATGACATGGTCAGTGACATCACTCATGACATCACTGATAACACCATCCTTGTGACAGACTGACAGACCTCCTTTCAGTGTAATGTAACCCTTGAAACACATATTCAAACAATAGAAACTAACATTTTCAAAAAAATGGATACCCATACCAGTTACAATAACCAATTCAGTAATTCCACCATCTATATACACATCCACTCATACACCTACAGTTCTATATAGTCACTCATACATATTCTCACTCATCATATATAGTGATACACATATACATCCTATTACACACCGACAGTCTTACAAAAGTTACTCACACATGCAAATAAACTATTGAACATCCATTTATTTGCATATACAGCTATACATACATTAGCACATTACTTCTAAGGAAACTTACACATACTTACTCTCTTAAACAATCACTTATAGAAACACAAACTTATTTAAACAGGAACTCTTTCAATCTCTCACTCTAACATATACTTACTTATATACATCAATGCTCATATATACAAGATTAAAACATATGTAGTTACTCATAAAGACACTAGTGAGACATGCATTCACTCACTAACACACACATATACACACAGTCATCCACCCATACAGTCCTGCACATATGCTGTCTTCAAAACACATACAAACAGTGAGTCAGTCACCAACCCATGCAGCCACTTATACACAAAGTGAAACACTGATACATATATTTAAATATTTAAAAATTACTCGTTAATATATGTATTCACTAAGATACACTTAATAAGGCAGTTAACCAATCAATTCTTTAAAAAAAAACATCTATTTACACACTTATTTAACCATTTATTCTTCCATCGTCCTTTACAAATACATATATAAAACATATTTATTTTTCATAAAGACACACATTCACTGGATGGTGTTATCAGTGATGTCATGAGTGATGTCACTGACCATGTCTTGAGTGATGTAATATGTGACGTCATCAGCAGTGCATTGCAGGCGCGCAAGTTATAGTGAGTCCAACTAACTATAACGTGGAATTTCATTGGTTTTATGTCAGTAAAATTTCCAGCTAACTATAACTGATGTGAAACCTATGGTTTTTTTAGTGAATTTAATAGGTTTTTTAAATGCTAATTCCTAACTATAACTGGTGTGAAACCTATGGTTTTTTCAGTGAATATATATATATGTGTGTATATATATATATTCACTGAAAAAACCATAGGTTATAGACCATATATAGTTAGGAATTAGCATTTACAAAACCTTGAAAATTCACTGAAAAAACCATGGGTTATAGACCATATATAGTTAGGAATTAGCATTTACAAAACCTTATTTTACTCACACAAAACCATTGAAATTCCATATATAGTTAGTTACACTAACTATATATCGCGCACCCGCAATCCACTGCTGATGATGTCACATATTACATCATTCATGACATGGTCAGTGACATCACTGATGACATCACTGATGACAACTCAAATGACATCACTGATGACATTATCCAATGACTGTATGTTTCTGTAAAGTTAAAATATGTCTTACATATTGAAGAATGAGTGGATGTATAAGTGTCTGGATGAAGAATTTAGTAGGTGCATGACTGACTGTATGAGAGAGTGATTAAATGTGTCTCACTGAGTGCATGGGTTAGTGACTAAACTGTCTTAATTTGTGCATCATTATGTCTGTTGTGCTGTAAACTGCTGAATGTGTTAATCAGTAGCTATATGAGTAACTATATGGGATATTCATTGGTTGCCCAAGTATTTGTATGGGAGACTGAGTATGTGTGTGAGTGGCTGGGAGGTGTATGACTCTGTGCATAGATGTGTGAGCAGTTGATTCACTAGATGTATGGGTTCAAAAGTGCATGTGGAAACAGCTGCATGGGCAGTTGACTGTGTGCATGAGTGTATTGGTGAGTGAATGGATATCTCAGTGCTACATGTCAAAGTAAGTACATATGTAAAACACAGTACATGTGAGAGTTGACATATATAAATAACTGTGCATAAGAGCCAGTGAATGTGTGAGTGGCTGTATGGATCATTGTGAACTTGTATCAGGGATTGTATAGGAGAGTAAATATGTGTTAGAATATGTTTGAATTAGTAAGGTGTGTATAACTGTATAGTTGAGGAAATGGAGGTGTGATTGATTCTCTGCATGACTGACTAGATGTATGAGTAACTCCATGGATGAGTGACAATCTGTGAGTGTCTGTTTACACTGATTGTATCTAAGGTTATATTAGAGTCTGAAGAGGTTCATTGTATTATCACATGAATGATATTATCAGTGATGTTGTCAGTGATGTCATTTGAGTTGTCATCAGTGATGTCATCAGTGATGTCACTGACCATGTCATGAATGATGTAATATGTGACATCATCAGCAGTGGATTGCGGGTGCGCGATATATAGTTAGTGCAACTAACTATATATGGAATTTCAATGGTTTTGTGTGAGTAAAATAAGGTTTTGTAAATGCTAATCATAACTATATATGGTCTATAACCCATGGTTTTTTCAATGAATTTTCAAGGTTTTGTAAATGCTAATTCCTAACTATATATGGTCTATAACCTATGGTTTTTTCAGTGAATTTCAATGGTTTTTTAATAGCAAATATCAAAAGCTGTAAAATGTCAAGTACGTGGTAGGTAAAAACATTTTCGTGTCTATGCACGCTGATGTGCTTTGAACGCTGCCCCCCCTCTTTTCTTTTAGGAGTATTCTCTCTTTGCAGATAGTGAAGGGTAGGTAACGCAGGCCTTTGCCCCCGTTGTAATCCGTCGTGCCTGCTTCCCTCTCCATTTGATTGATTGTTATCCAAGCATTTACTGTTTTGGAATTGGTTCTCTTTGGTTCATTCTCTATTTACAAACAAGCACAGAGTCGCAATACTCTGTTTAGTCTTTGCAGATAGTGAAAAATCGTTAGAAAAAACAAAAGGAATCAAGCAAAATCAGTAGGCCACTAATGGGATCTCTTTTTGACCTCGCTAAAATAGAAACATTAGGAACAACCCGTCATGAGAAATATGAAACTAGTGAGAGGAACTGAGCTCGACGCCATGATGGCTGCAAGACAGCTCGGCTCCGCCGCCCACCCCGCCCAAAACAACGACAAACCCTTTGCAAATATTATAAATATATACAACACACCAGCAAAGTAACAGGGTAAAATGTTTTATTAAATAACTATTTACATGGCAGCCTGCTGCAACATCGATCCAAATGCATGCCGCCGTTCCCGGGATTTCTCCCCGACTACTCTGTGGCCTACGAGATGGAGAGGCCGGGGCGTTGACTAGGCGGGGCCTCCGGCCGCAACCACAGCGCCAACGATCGCTGCTGACGGAGGGGAGCCTTGCCGGTGACAGCCACTGATCTGAAGAACCGCTGCCTGCAGTGCCTCCCTGAGCCGCTTGACGAAGGCCCCCGAGGGGAGGTGTGCTGGCGCGGACTCGGAGGGGGCGCTTGACTCTTGCCCCCTCCCCAAGTCTTGTTGCCCTGGTGTGGCCTGAAATCGCCCCCGACATAGGCGGTCGGCTCCCGGGGTCAGGCGGAACTTGTTGCCTTTTGGTGACTCTTCCATTCTGGACCTTGTCCCACAATCCGTTTGACCTGAGGACAGGTCCTGCGGTGCCCTGGTCCAACCATCACATATACCTGCGCCAGGAGATGGCGTGGGGTGCACTGGAAGGGAGAGGCGGCGTGAACGAGCCTCCCCCACCTCCCCAGGTGGAGGTTTCTCAGCTACACCCCAGCGCTTCACTCGGCCACCTGAGTTGCGCCCGCTCCTGCGGCACAGGGCCTCGCTCGGCCAGCTGAATTGCGCCTGCTCTTGTTATTACAGCGTCTCACCCGCCATCCGGATGAATTGCACCCACTCTTGCGGTACAGCGACAGGCGGCTGCCACGGAGCTCAGGAAATGGCGGTCGGCTCCACAGACTTGGACCTGGCCTGCAAGGATGGCTCTGGGCAACCCTGGAACTCGGACGCTTGACTGCTAGGGCATGGGCCCCATTCCCAAAAGCGTCCCCTCAGCCTTGAAGATTCTACAAGAGTCACCGGGGCCCCCGACTCCCGCAGACTTCCGGTGGGGAGCGACTGCCATGATTGCTCGCGGAATGGCCACGACGTAGCCACGGAATGCTCTCATGCTGACGCCAGCTTCAGTCTGAAACATCCAGAAACACTGTAGACTACCAATTCGATCAGTTCCGGTGGAGCCCCAACGTGACCCGGTAGAGAAGAACTTGCCCTCCCCTCTTTGACTGATGGTTCTTGTTGCCTGTCCCTTCTGTCATATGACGCGCCGCGTTAGCGCACCCGGAAGTGCTCCGGTGCGCGAGGCGTGAAGCGCAGCTTCCCGGAAGTGATCCGGGGCGCGGCGCAGAGCGCGTAACGTAAGCATAACAGGTCATGTGACTTGTTAATAAAACTTTTCATTGGTTCATTTCACTTTTGGGTTCCTAATGATGTAAGACTAGGTCATGTGACCTAAAAATAACACTTTTCATTGGTTGAGAACTATTTTTTGTCCCAAATGATGAAAACCCCTCCTTGTTTCCTCACTCTGACTTTCATCTTTGTGAGAGGAAGACCTTTTTTCATCACTTAGCAATAGCAAGTGGTGTAGCTTCAGCTGGTGCATCCCCACCACCACCACCACCTCCTAGGAAGAGAGTACCACCTCCTCAGGTGGTGGTTGAGCAAGAGGTGCCCCCCCCACACCTTCTTGTTGCCTGATTCGGCCAGCTCAATCGATCGAGCATGAGACTCTGTTGTGATCTGAAGAACCGCTGCCTGCGGTGCCTCACTGAGCCGCTTGACGGAGGCCCCCGAGGGGCGGTGTGGTGGCGCGGACTGGGAGGGGGCGCTTGGCTCCTGCCCCCTCCCCAAGTCTCGCTCGGCCAGCTGAGTTGCGACCACTCTTGCAGCCTACGACATGGAGAGGCCGGGGAGTTGACTAGGCGGGGCCTCCGGCCGCAACCACAGCGCCAACGATTGCTGCTGACGGAGGGGAGCCTTGCCGGTGAGAGCCACTGATCTGAAGAACGGCTGCCTGCGGTGCCTCCCTGAACCGCTTGACGGAGGCCCCCCAGGGGCGGTGTGGTGGCGCGGACTGGGAGGTGGTGCTTAGCTCCTGCCCCTCCCCAAGTCTCTCTCGGCCAGCTGAGTTGCACCTGCTCTTGCTATTACAGCGTCTCACCCGCCATCCGGCTAAATTTCACCCACTCTTGCGATACAGCGACTCTTCCATTCTGGACCTTGTCCCACAATCCGTTTGACCTGAAGACACGTCCTACGGTGCCCTCGCAATGCGGCCTGGTCCCTGAATGTGTGCAGGGGGACGGTATTTCTCGCTCGGCCAGCAGAGTTGCGCCCACTCTTGCGGCCTACGACATGGAGAGGCCCGGGCGTTGACTAGGCGGGGCCTCCGGCCGCAACCACAGCGCCAACGATCGCTGCTAATGGAGGGGAGCCTTGCCGGTGAGAGCCACTGATCTGAAGAACAGCTGCCTGCGGTGCCTCCCTGAACCGCTTGACGGAGGCCCCCGAGGGGCGGTGTGGTAGCGCGGACTGGGAGGGGGCGCTTGGCTCCTGCCCCCTCCCCAAGTCTTGTTGCCCTGGTGTGGCCTGAGATCGCCCCCGACATAGGCGGCCGGCTCCCGGGGTCCGGCGGAACTTTTTGCCTTTTGGTGACTCTTCCATTCTGGACCTTGTCCCACAATCCGTTTGATCTGAAGACACGTCCTGCGGCCTGGTCCCTGAATGTGTGCAAGGGGACGGTATTGATTGGATCAAGATGGCGGCTTCACACAAAGCTGACTCAAGTGTTGCTGCTGATGCTATGCAGACAAAAACTGGTTTTCAGTTTGTACATTCTTCAGGATTTTTCCATCCAAGGCTGGTTGAGAGTTTGTAGAACGATGGCTTCAGATTTTCAACATACTACTCTTCAACATTCTTCATAAATGTAATTCTGGTCCTGCCGCTACTTATTGGAGACATTAAACTATACTCTGGACCTGCCTGGCCTCGACCAAAATGGCGCCAGTATGGGAGCGACTTGCAACTCCTTATGACGTTCTAGTTACTTAGCCTTGATGTTATGGGGGATGTATGCGGTCTTTGTGCACATGGCGGGCGGGGAAGGGTACTGACTGGGAATACGGACAACCCTATTGATGTTGATTTTTCATTATTGATTATTGTATTAATAAAGCTTCGAAGTAATGTAAGCCTTGATACTCGCCCATGGTGTGCGTATGGACGATTTTATTGTAACTGATCCTGTTATACTTTCAATTAAAAAATCAACCTTCACTGATCCTACAACCGTTTATCACGTTTAGTTTTTTCATTATTGATTATTGTATTAATAAAGCTTCGAAGTAATGTTACCCATGATACTCGCCCATGGTGTGCGTATGGACGATTTTATTGTAACTGATCCTGTTATACTTTCAATGAAAAAATCAACCTTCGCTGATCCTGCAACAGTTTGTCACGTTTAGTTTTTTCAATTAAATGGCTCGCTTGTTACATACTCCTATACCCCTGGCTTTTGAAAGACACCATCTTGTAGAATAAAGGGCTGCGTCAAGGGTGGTATTGCTCAGAATGTCTTGTTTTCTAGTGCTCGTAATAACGAAGCCAGAACTGCCGAAAGGGATTCTGGTCCTGCCGCTACTTATTGGAGACATTAAACTATACTCTGGACCTGCCTGGCCTCGACCAAAATGGCGCCAGTATGGGAGCGACTTGCATCTCCTTATGACGTTCTAGTTACTTAGCCTTGACGTTATGGAGGATGTATGCGGTCTTTGTGCACATGGCGGGCGGGGAAGGGTACTGACTGGGAATACGGACAACCCTATTTATGTCGATTTTTCATTATTGATTATTGTATTAATAAAGCTTTGAAGTAATGTAACCCATGATACTCGCCCATGGTGTGTGTATGGACGATTTTATTGTAACTGATCCTGTTATACTTTCAATTAAAAAATCAACCTTCACTGATCCTACAACCGTTTGTCACGTTTAGTTTTTTCAATTAAATGGCTCGCTTGTTACATACTCCTATACCCCTGGCTTTTGACCCTTTCCTACGCGCGGTCTGTACTACCGCCCTCGGGCGATCTATGTAATGAACAGACTACCATTGCCGAAACACAAGGGAATGCATCTCAGAGAGATAAGTCAAGTACGTGGTAGATAAAAACATTTTCGTGTTTATGCACGCTGATGTGCTTTGAACGATGCCCCCCCTCCCCCCTCCCTCCTCATCATTTAGATTACCACCGCCCATTGCACAAAAGCGTACTAGGCGCTCCCCACGCAAAAAAAACGTTTTTTTTTTTTGCCCCGCGGGTCCCTTTTAAAGCCTCCACATCAAACCTAGGGGGTCAGGGAGGATCTACTATGCCCCCTTATGGTCATTTCCCCCTTCGTTTTGGCCTCCTCTTGTCTCTCGATCCTACAGAGAGACAAGATGGCGGCCGCTCCGGACTGTTTAGAATGTTGACAGACACCGGAGAGCCAATCAGCTTCGCTTCACGAAGTTCCGTTACGCGTCAATTACGCGAACCGGAGCGCTACCCGGAGCGCTGTCACAGATATATATATTTTTTTGAACGTTAATTTATCAAAATCCACTGGAGCACATATATTGAGACCTAGCAAAGGCACATCGGGCTAACAGTCCCTACAATTTTGCCAAGTTTCATGCAAATCCATTCAGCCGTTCGAGCTAAAAGTGAGGCCAACCGCCCTATGGAAATTAACATGGGAAAAACGCGTTTTGGGACCCCCCTTTTTTCTCGGCCGCCCCCTTGACGAACCTCCCCCCAAATTTTGTGTGTGTGTGTGTGTGTGTGTGTGTGTGTGTGTGTGTGTGTGTGTGTGTGTGTGTGTGTGTGTGTGTGTGTGTGTGTGTGTGTGTGTGTGTGTGTGTGTGTGTGTGTGTGTGTGTGTGTGTGTGTGTGTGTGTGTGTGTGTGTGTGTGTGTGTGTGTGTGTGTGTGTGTGTGTGTGTGTGTGTGTGTGTGTGTGTGTGTGTGTGTGTGTGTGTGTGTGTGTGTGTGTGTGTGTGTGTGTGTGTGTGTGTGTGTGTGTGTGTGTGTGTGTGTGTGTGTGTGTGTGTGTGTGTGTGTGTGTTTGTGTGGGTTTGTGTGTGTGTGGGTTTGTGTTACTATCCTTGTGGGGACTTGAGTATGATAACACACTCACGCTGTGGGGACTTGATTGCACTGTGGGGACCTGAACCCAAGTCCCCACAAGGTAAAGTTTACTAAATGATTGGAAATGACTTCAGAAACATCTGTGCCAATTTTTACAACTTTTTAAAAAATTGCCTTGTGGGGACCTGTGTTTCACCATGTGTGTTTATTTTTTTGCTCGCTCTGCCCCTGTAGACAGGAGGTGGTACTGCAGCCTCAAACACACTTAGCATATTTAACACACTTTCTTTATCAGCAGAAAGAAGAATCGTTTTAAAGGTTACATTTTGCTGAAAACAATGATCTTGTGACAATTTCTCGGTTTAATAAAAGACTGTACAATTGAAATGAAGGCCATGACTTCGCATTTTCTGCATTTAAGAATGTTTTTTTCAGCTGTTTTTAAAGAATTTTACTAACTAATTTCATCTAGTTTCTTGCATTAACAGTACATTTTAGATTTATTGTTTCACATGATAAAGCAATTACTGATTGCAGTTTAATCATTTACTGGAACTGAAACATATCTGTCAAATATTTCATGACGCAACATAATTTCTGCCCTCATGTTTTTGTAGTTAAGAGAATTGTTGTTCACATTTGTATTTAAATGTTAGTAGTGGGAATTTGAAAACTTTTAAAATGAAGTCTTTTTTTTACCTATTTGGTGCTACATTAAAGACTCATCCTATGATTTCACTGCAAAATATTTTTTTGCACAATGTTTACGGCGTTCTAAGGAAAACAGTTAATTTTTTCACTTTGCCCACTTCCACATGGAAAGTTTGGCAGGTGTGACAATTATGATGCACGTCTCGCATGCAGCAGATGGCTGGGAGAAGCAGGCCAGTCGTACATGCTGTCAAACCCCAAAAGCAGACTTCCTTCACAAGACATGGTCCCGTCCGTGCCTCAAGCCCTCATGTGAGGGAGTGACACTGGAAATTTTTGTGGCCCTGCAGCATAATATTGAACTGGGCCCCTGAGAGGTATTACTGGAATTATTGGAGGGAATCAGTGTGTCCCGGGCTGAGAAGAGATTCATTGGGGTGGTATAACTGGTGGCGAAAAGAGATATAGCCCACTGCCAGAGGTACCTGGAGGTGTGGCAGAGGGGTGTCTACTGGTGTGGGTGCCAAGAGTGACCCATCAAAAAGGCCTGGGGTTGCCCTCAAAAGCATGAAAAGAAATGGGGAAAATGGTGTGCTCATTACGGACTGCTTTCCTAATGCTATATTGTGGTTGGGGAACTGCTGGTGCCCCTCGGTCAGACCCAATGGAAAGTTAATTAATTATTGTCCTTGTATGTGGATGTAGCTGTGTAATACACACACACATGTAATATTTTTTTATTAAAAAATTATATTTACATATATATTTATTAAAGACTTGGAGATAATGTTGCTCTAACTGAAATATTATGAGCTTGGTTTAAAAGGAAACATTAACAACATTGTAAGGATGGATGGTAACGTTGGTCTTGCAGAGATTCAAACATGTGACCTGTAGATCAAAGATGTCAGTAAAAAGTGTTTAACTCACTGAGACAACTTGCCTCACCTACAGATGGTCTATTCCACATTAGTGCTCTAGGAAGATGACTATACTGGTGTATATTCACTACCATGGTGGCGTGATAAACCTGATAACATTCCAGAAATTGCCTGCCCCCTAAGTGCACAAGTAGGGCAACCAATGCATCATCATATGTGAAACCTGCTCTTCTTGAACTGTAATCTAATGCCTAATGTGTTCTGACTCTGACCTTAACTACCCTCTTCTCATTCAGTATTCAGAAATATATGACTTACACAATCTACAAAAGAGAGAGGGCACAGTAAAAAAAACAGTGCAGCAAATTGCACGAAAAAACACCTGCTAATCAAAATAATGCTTGCCCTGTCTATATTTTTTTATACACCGAGAGCACTGAAGCTTATTTTCAGACAGACTCATTTTGGTACAGTCTTGTATTATTAAAGCAGTTTTTTTGCTATAGATGCCTTCCCTTGTCTGGGTTTTTACTGCATTTAAATATGTGTAGATTTGTATTCCTGTTGTGCACAATGCACTTTTACCCCACCCACCAAATCTTGAACAGAGGTAGTATAGGGGAAAGTTTCATACATTTTCATATTCCGACAGAAGAATTAACAGGTGGGGGAAGGCCAGTGATGCAGTCAGGACAAAAGCGTGGTTTTTGTTCTGTTTCTAGGGAAAGTCCCGGTTTTGTGCACTGAGTGGACTTTGGGTAAGCACACGTCAGCCACTGCTGTGCAACTTAGTCAATCACATAATGGACCAGCTGTTGGCTGTTAGGTGTCCGTTCCACCACCGAGTGGTCATATTGTAAAGCACAAGGGGAAATGTACTTTATTAAAATGCAATATCACGCTTTTTTCGCACATTGAAAATACAGTACAAAAACATTGTTTTGTTCCTTTGCCACAACACTCCCCCTTCCACCTACTGCAAATAGGTGTTCCTTTCACTCTGCAACAAAGAAACGTTTTCTTTTCTGCCCTGGAGTATTAGGGTGAGCAGTTAATTCTACGGCCCACATGTCTCTGCCTTCACAATGTCCAAATGTTTGTGGTTATGCAAATATCCTGTTAGGGCTTCCTTAATTTGCACTTGCTCACATTCTCAACTTCCCACAGCTGTTCTTTCCCAGAATAACAGAAACAACTAAATTAAGTTGCTAAATAATTTTTAAATAATGATCGTGAGAAGACAAATTTTTTAACAGAGCAGGCAGTAGATTGCTAGGTCAATTTGATTAACACTTCCTCGTTTCGGTTTCTTGCTCGCATGATATGTATTAAAACATGTAGTACTTCAGGATTGTCCTAATATGAACAGAACACATACATTTTGTGTACCATCACAGAGACTTTTTTCTTTTAAAAATAAGAACCCCTTCAGTGCCCCATCCACTGTGGCAGCCCTCCCCAAACACAGGTTAATGTAGTGGGTGAGAGCCTCCGTTGTCAAGACCACGGCTGAGAATCAGGTGTGAATGGGCCTCTCCCAGGTTCAGCATAACAAAGGCCCGAGAGCCTGACCCTCCCAGCTACATCTCGGCCTGCTTCACACCCTGGCAGCAGTAAGTGTTCACAAAGAAGCAAGCTACTCAAGGCAAACCCCGCACTACGGGAATATAGGTTTGGGGAGAGGAGGTCGAAGTGAGCTAATGTCTAAGGCTAAAATGCGCATCCTCCAAATGAAGTTGTCAGTAGGAGCAGTTAGTACGCAAAACACTCTTTCTATAAACTGCAGTAGCAAAGTATTTCTTTAACTTTATTCTACTATGCGAAAACAGTCAGTATCAGGGACCGGTGTTCAACAAGTGGACAGCAAACGCACTATTTAAAGCACCTTTTGAAGACTATTTCTTTGCTTGATAACAAATTATATTTCTCAATCGAGACAGTCTTTCTCCACAATCTGTGATATTGCCAACCTCTAGTCATAATGCTGAACCCAAATGAAAATAGAAAATGTTTAAGGGTCTAAAAAAATCAATTATGAATGTGATAAACCTAAACCGGGCGTTACAAGAAGTCTGTGCATTCAGACGCATAGAATCATTAGTATTTTACACAAAAAACGATGTATTTATATGCAATGCTACATGTCCATAAAGTGCTGTTGACTTTTGTACCTGGACCCCTGGGTTCTAAAGGTCACTTCTGCACATAGATAACACATTTTGCAGTCAGCGTAAACCTCTTTATCTCCCCTCTTAACTGTGCTGCTATTCTCCAATTTCCTGACACATTTTGGTTTTTCTGATCCAGTCACTAATGGTCTTGCTCCTATTTTTGTTTGAGCTTCTAATACAATACCAGTGTTCTCTGCACATCGTTCCACTGTTCCCAGACATTATATGTGTGCACTTAATTGAACACTAAGAAATATCTGGTAATAAAACGTGATTTTGACAATGGATAGCATTCATACACAGAAGATTGGAACATAAGCATCATAGACATGAGATAGGAGAAGGTTGACATAGAAAGACTGAAAATGGGTAAATGTGGGGAAGACACAGACATACACCAACACAGGGTGGCAGGAAAGGAGACAGGAAGAGAGGGAAAAATTACAAGCGATTTTTTTACACTAATTTAGAGAGACATGAACAGCAAGACACAGACACACGAAGACCAGAGGAGATCATGCAGTGAAGTGAAGATGAAAAGGACCAATGGGAGCAACGAAATCAGAAAGACATGAATAATAGACGCATTTGCTTTTCAAATACCATCTAAAGTAACATAACTTAAAATTATTCCTAACCATGGCTAAGTATCTCGTTGATCAAAAGCAAAGAAGTGTTGGTCCAGTCCACGAAAAGTTTAAAAACACTGCAGGGAAGGGGTTTTGGAGGTTTTCCCATTAAATATATTTCATTCCAGCAATAACGACTTGGTAATGTAAATTGCAAAAACAGTAGACATGTTTAAGATGTGCCATTGAAGGTACTGCAGCCCTGGCTAGAACTACTGGTGGTGTTCACGAAAGGTACAGCAGCACCACTTCTAAGACATGTCAGTATTATCCAATAAACTTATGGGAGGCTCAGCCTTACTGGAAAGTGTTTGTACTAAATATGAAATTGTAACTGACTTGCTGACAAATTATTGAATACGAGCGCAGAGTTGTCTTTTTCATCCTCCTGAACCAATAATGCTAAAATTTCAATACTGCGTCTAGAATTTACATTGTAATATTCCCTTCGGTATTCCTAAATCTTCAATGAAATCAGTTTAAATATTTCTATATCACTGGTTTTACATTAAAATAGGTTCAATTACGAGAGTTTAATGAAATGCACAGAGTATCTACAAAGGTTGACCCAATCACATTGTCATTACAGCTTAACAACTCGTATATATCCACAAGTGTTTGTTGAACCTTAAATTAATCAAATTCCCTTTACAATTATGTTCTAACATAAGTATTATAAGGTGTTTTATGAATGAAAATCTGTTAGTTTATCATATTTTTTATACTCCTTTATAAGCAGGAGATTGTAGTCAGAGAATATCTGTTCACACCACCATGGTGACAAAAGTTTGTCCTGCATCATTACTTGTTTGGTAGTGCTGCTAAGAACTGTCAGTACTGGCAAAAGTATAGCACCAACAATGAGAAGTGTTGACGTTGCTTCATAAAATGTAATGCATCCCAGCTGAGGAGAGTGCAGTGATGGTGAAGCCATGATAGGTACCTGAAATATATTTCATATAAGCAGCCTATCAGTAGCCTGACTCAATAAGACTCAGAGGTGTGCCTGGTTATTCAAGAGCCCTCCACTGCCCTGTGAAGCTCCAAGAGGCCATGTTTTAAGTTTCCTGCACATGCAGACTTCAATGCCTCCTACAGTAACCGTGCAAACACCAGACTCAGCACGTGAATGTCTGTCCAATCTGGTTAGGCAGCTGTCTAAACACTGCTACTACTGGGCTTCAGTGCACTAGGATTGCTACATATGAGGGAAAGAAGGAGTTCTTCTTTTCCTAGGGGGTGTGACATTGTGCAACAAACTTACTCAAGGTGGTGTACCTTTGGCGGAAAACAGTGCGTCTCTGGTTTGTATTCTAGCTGTTTGGTCAGGCTGTATTTCTCTGGCCTTTGTGCTCAGGACACAGGTGGGCATCGTAGCCACCCAGAACGCATTGCCATGTCCGGAGTCACGGTCACCTGGAGTGGTGCTCCGTGGCCTACAAAGAATACCAACAATGAAGGGCAGGAGCTGGAGCATGGAAGACTGCAAGGAAAAGGGGCTGTCAGATGTGGATTTCTTCTTTTCATGCCGAAACAAACAATGCCATCTTGAAGAGAGAGGCTAGCCTTATGTATGGCTCTTTACAAGATAGTGGCTTTTTTACAGATTATTGCCTGATGATCCCAAGCCAATATGGGGTTCAATATTTTTCTGTGGTGTCATTTCCTATATAGATCGTCCATATAAAGGAAGGATTGACAAGAGATTGATATGTCCCAATACATTTGATACCCTATTTTTTGTCACATTTATTTTCCCCATAGTTTTCATTTTTGCCCCTGTTTTTTGCTGGATACCATTGGAGTCCTTGTTTTTGGAAGATCTTGTTGGACTGTTTTTCTGCCCGGTTTCAGGGCGGGTTTGCTGCCTGCTTATCTACACCTGCCAAGGAGGTATTTTCTGCCATTGTGGATTTGGCCTCCTTTTGGGACAGTGTTAAGAGGCCCTCGACACCTTTCACATGTATGTATGCTATACATGTATGTTATATGTGAGGGACAGCACCATGGCTTCTGGCAGGAGACCTTTCCTAAGTCCTTCACAAAGGAAACTTGAAAGACTTTCAAAGCCTCTAGTCCTTTATAGGGGCTTGGACAGCATTGCCCATTTTCGTTGCATAATGCTGCACATGTCCAGCCAAAGGGGAATAAGGCACAGGCAAAGGCGTAGAGAATGCAGCAGGAACATGAGCCTGGATCCATTTGTGGCACCAACACTCCCTTAGAAAGCTGTGTAGGAAAGTAAATCAAGTGCATTACCTTTGTGAGTTTCTGCTTCTGTGGCTAATGACAGAAATGGCACCAGTTTCTGAAGTCCAGTTTCAAGTCCCACCAATGACTAATCTATTTCTTGCAGTAATGTAGTGCGTGATCTAAGAAAATACTGTGTAAAAATTCAAGGAGGATTAACTCCCTATTTTACCTTAAACGTTGCTTTATGGTGTTCCTTGGGGTCATGTCCCCCAAAAGCGTACGCCAAGTTCTTTGGAATATGGAGGACCCTGGACTGCTCCTTTTCACATGATTTATGAAGAAATTTAAATTTAGTAGATCTAACTTGAAGCCCTGAGCAGTTCTGTAACTTCTATCGTGGCAATATGGTCATTCTGTAAAATATTTCTACTTTTTTTTTTAAATGTACTCCACAATTTAAGAAACTTATTTTTACAATTCAGTTTTGTCAAATTGCAATCATTACTTTTCATTCCTTTTTAAATTTAAGTAGCTAGGATACTGTTTTTTTGATTTGTGAATTTTTAGTGCAGCCATGTACCTTGAGCATAGAGGCTCATCATCCAAGTATCCATTCTGTCATTCCTGGTCTTGATATGTCACTCTTAAAAGTGCAGTCTGCTCTTTGTCTTGGTAAGAGGATTCAGAACTCTGTCCAACTTATAAACCTTAATAATGAGTAGGGTTAATTGCTTCTTAATGCAATTTGTAAAATCTGCTCTTCCCTGAAGTACCCTCAATTGGTTTGTTTCACAAATGGGAATTTTTGCGTAGAAATGCAGGCACGCAAATTAGTACTTCTACTTCAGTGTGCACTTTTCTGAATGACAGGTATTCATTTCACCACCTCCCTCATTATGTCACAAATGGATTCAGCAAACAGACTTTCAGTTACAGGACTCCCGACGAGAATTCAAAGGAAAATAGAAAGGAAACTCCTAGACATAAATATAGGAGACTACAGCTCCCTTTCTTTAAAAGCCCTTTACTCGCTTCCAATCATGGCAATCTATTTTTAACACAGTCTGCCTTGCTCATAAGGCTATTAATGGAAACGGTCTAGCACATCTACAAGTAACGCTCAAGCGATAGTCTCAGAGTACAAAAATTTAAATTTGCGCAAGAATGATTTGTACCACTTTTTTAAAAAACTGTCTGGCATCGCTTTCGCCGTGCAAGATGCAAATTCTGACTCTCTGCTGGCAATGATAAGACCACCTGGGATTCAGGAGGAAAATGAAATCTGTATTTTCCCTAGTTGATTACAAAAGACTTTTGAGTCTTTTCAGGTTTCTCACCTCTGAAGCATTTTAAATGTTGATAACCAATGCCAGCCTGGGATGCACAAGGGGTGCTTGTGGTGTCTGTGAAATGTGCACAATGTGCCTTCTTGCTTTGTATGTGCTTTGAAGGTGTTCAGGAGAGGGAAACAAAACTTATAGTGGACTCCATGAAGAGGAAATATAGATCTTACTCTAGAGGAAGACCTAAAACATGCTCTCACACCACGACTAAAACAGCTTGTCAGAGACATAAAAAGCTTGATGGAGCATAGTAGATCTTTTCAGCATTATGGTGTGAACTGGAAGAGGCCTCACAAAGATAATTCTTATTCTTCTGAGCTGGTGCCAGTATTAGAGCCCATGTCAAAGTTAGCTTTCCCAGCTGTTAGCATGTCTTCTGAGCAGGAATTCTTTTTTAAACAGGCCTTGTTGGAGATCTTTGGTAAAGGCCATTATTGTTCCCCAGTTGATGGAGCTACGTATCTAGTAGTGGAGTCCATGAGCAATGGACCATTGAAGTCTACTTCGGCATTTATTTATTTGGTGTCAGTGGTTCCTTTGACTTTGAAGTTGGTACCAGTACTGTCTGTCAGCGTCAATTTTGGCACCAGTGATACTGTTTGTGAAGCCAGTTTCAGCAGCAAAATAAATCTGAGGCTTTCCCAAAAAAAGGATTATACTTTTGTTATTTATTTTCTAGCGTAAAACTTGTTTTGCACTTGATAGTTTCCTAAATGTAACACCAAGCAGCATGAAGTACTGCATTACAGAGCATTACATAGGTGCTTCAGAGGCATTCCCATGCAACCACCCAAGAAACCCTATCTACTATCAGTGGCAGACAGGGTTTTGCATAAAAAATTAACACCACTTTAAAGCAAGCGTTAAAAGGAGAAATGTTTTCATTTACTTTGCATGTGTGTTACAGAGTACAGCACACAAATAAGGAGTAGGAAAATTTTCAAAGTTAGTCTAAGGATAGTATTTTGTGATGAAAGGGAACCCTTCCAGTATAAAATCTATGCTAGACTCACGCACACACCCTTGCACTGTGAAGCAACGGTGTGTGAGTGGCGCTCGGCAGCAATATTTTGCTCTTGCAATATAAAGAGGAAAGGAGAGTGCCATATATCCGTAGAAATGGCACTCTCCTACTTTCTCCCTGTCACGCAGCGCAGTACCGCATTTTTGCCTGCTGCACTGTTGGGTGACACTTTCGTGAATCTGGTCCTCAGTCTTTTGTAAAATAGATTTGTTTCCTGGTAAAAGCAAAGATTATGACTAAGCAATCTATGCAGAAAAAGCATTACTTTTTTTGATCTGATTCAAAGTCAATTCAAGTGCACTTTTTTGTTGGAAATGGATGAAGATGATACAAGTAAGGTAGATAACTTGGCCCTTCCTCTTGATTCAGGCTCTACTTCCTTTGCACATCTGAAAGACATGTTGTTTGGATAGAGTGGGTGTGGATTTTTAGGGGGCAAGGGAAATTTATGGTTTTGAGTGGGTATGGGTTTTTGGATGATTATGGAATTTTCAGGGATTAGAGTGGATATGTGTTTTTGGGTTGTAAGGTACTTTTTCGGGTTTAGGGTGGGTATGGTTTTTTGGGTGGCCAGTGAATTTTTATGGGGTTAGGGTGGGTATGAGTTTTTGGGAGGCGAGTGATTTTTTAAGGTTAGAGTAGGTCTGGGTATTTGGGTGGTAAGGGATTATTGGGTGTTCGGGTCACAAGGAATATTTAGGGTTTAGCATGAGTATTGTTTTTTGGGGTGTTGAGGGAATGTTTAGGGCTTAGGATGGGTATGGGTTTTTGGGTGGCAAGGGATTTTTTAAGGTTTAGGGTGGCAAGGGAATTTGTATTTCTTGGGTGGGTATGGTTTCTGATTGCAATAATGCAGTGGCTAGCCAAGACTCACAAAATATGTTGATCATAGCCATTCATTATTATGCCGGTTGACAAACACAATGCCAGGGTTGGCCACCATTGGGGAGGCACCAACTGAATTCTGATTTCCATTTCAGACAATGCGAAGACCAGCATGGATAGGACCAGAGTTGCTGAATTCTCACTGCTAGGTCTAACTGCTTCTTTTGATACAGTTCACCACCACTCCTTCATAGTAAGCCCAGATGAACTTAGCATCATTACAAGTATTTGTGACTGCCTCGCCTCCTAACTTTCCATTAAACCCAGCATAATGTTGCTGTTCAATTCACATCACCAAATGTCAACATCCATAATGCTGTTTCTTAAAACTCACTCATCACATTATTACCCTTTAATGCCTACCTAAGACCACTACCTAAATTCTTCAATTCCCTCAACCTGACATGCTACAGGTGCACTGACCCCATGTAGGACATCTTAAAGTTGAAGCAACAGAGGCACCTGGAAACCTCAGGACTAGACCACTGTCTTAAGTCAATTCCAATGAATACTGAGTATTTCCCTTAAACTAACCTGGTCCAAAACAGAGATTATATCCTAACATGAAGCATCAATTGGTAGAACTACTGGCCTACAAGCATTTGAAATCAGGAATTTAGTGCAGCATCAGCCGTATTGACAAAAGTGAGAAACCTTGGAGTGACTATTAATTGTAGCCTTTCCCGTTGTTCCCTAAATGAACCAAGTCACAAGAAATGCTTTATACACCATGCAAACTCTAATATGCAGTTTTCTGCATTTCACATTTACCTCATATGCACTTTGCTGCTATCTCACTCACCCTTTCTCCTCTTGATGACGAAAAGACACTAGTCTGGGGCCTTGTTCTGTCTGCTCTGAAGACAGCAATGAATCAATCTACATGACCACATCTACTCTGTCCTCCAGCACTCTGTTGATTCCTAATTGCCAGATGCTCTGCCTTTAAGACTTAACTTCATTACCTATAGTGCCATCTATAGGAACAGCCACTCATTAATTAGATCAACCAGGAGAATCAAAAACAACATATTCAATTGCTTGTAATTCCTCATGCCGCAGAGTTTCAGTGGGGACTTCTCCTGCTTTCAGCAGGCAAAGTCGCTAGGGGGAAAACTACAGGTCTTTGGAGGTATTGCAGAACCCATATTTCCGATGCTGAACGGTAACTTTAATTGTAGTTCCCATCGGAAATAATGAGGCTATTCATAATGAGGGCCTCTCTGTCCTTTCTCTCCTTTTGTTTCACTACTTGCTAAGGTACAACAACAATAAAAAAGATAAAACACAACTATGGTTCTCATGCATGACATTGAAACACTATTCAATTAAGCCACTTGACACCCACACTTCCATGAAGTAGCATGCTACCCCTCTTGAATTGAAACACTTTATAAATGCAACTGCAACACATTATCAATAACAGCCAATACACACATTAAACAAAGTAGCTAACAAAATTCTTATGCGGCCCACAAATATGCCATATACTCAACTATCACAGTGCTTCTTTCGATAGCACTCACTTTTTTCAAGTCCCTCAGCACTTCCTCTATTGATTCTGTTTTCTTTCAAAACTGCCCTACTGTGGCTTTGAAGAAGGTGAGCATGGAGTTAGGGTTGAAGTGAATCTCCTCTGTGTGGGTCTGCCAGTGTCAGGCACTGCCTCACTTGATTTTGATACGATTGTCAGAATGGTGTTGGATGGGAGAGGAGGGTGACTGTGGTGAACTACCAGACATTAGTGATTGACCGAAGAGCTGGAAATGCTGTGACAAGAAACTTTGGGCCAGGCAGCTACTGACTGAGCAAGATAGCGACCAGCAATTGTGGGTCACCATTCACCTTTACTGAAGAGGAGCAAGGCCTCCGGCATGATTCCAGGACCTAATATAGCAGAACCTCTCTGGGTGACTCCCACTGCCTGTGGGAGGAGGAAAAACGGAGGAGGTCCAATGTATAGATACCCTTCACCTAAATATGGTGGTAGTTCCTGGTGATCAGTGCTGCTGGCCTTTGGCGGAAAAGGCAGAGCTGAAGACTTGGAGGCAGCTGAGGTCCCATAAGTGAGAACCTATGGGATTCCATGTGTTAAGGTTGCTCTCCTCTTTGGAGTCTTTGCCATCCTGAGGGAGGCAACATGGATGCCTGCAGGCACACATAAGACATCTGCTGATTGGGAAAGGCAGCCCCTGAACACTGACACAGCATGGAAGATAGTGATGAGAAAGGAGACAGTCAAATTTTCATAGGTGTCCATATACATGTAGCATAAGACTGTCATGCAGCAAGCACTGACAAAGGTACATCCTCTCACAAGGAGATAAGGGGTGGACTTTCCTGCTACTTATAGTGACAGAGTATGGGGCCCGTGGCTGTCCAGTCATCAACAACTGTTTCAGCCAAGGGGTGGCTGGTGAGAGTGAGGCAGGGTGGTGGGTGTTTAAAAAGTCATGCAAGAGTCCTTTCAGGATTGGACTGGGGTTGACACGCAAGTCCTGGGTTTTGCCCAATAGGGCAAAGTTGGGAAAGTGTATTTTGTGCTTGCTACAGCAGTTACATGGAGAGGTAAGCTTGCAATTAGGGAGGAGTTTTTGTTAGTGATTCATGTGGCTAGAGTAATTTCCACAAGTACACAATATGAGATGTATGAGATGAGTACAAATATTTAGATAGGACAAAGATCTCAAATCAGCAAGGGACTGCTGGATTAAGAAATTAATGTAATCTCCTTTAATGTACGAGTGGTGTAATGCTCTCAAAGTCTAATGACCCTTTCAATGGAAGAAAATATGTAGGGACCACAAGTCAAACAGTAAAATATAATTTTTTTGTAACTGATTTGTTTTGTTTCACATCCCCAATGGCCTGCAAGTGAAATGTATTTTTTGTCATAGATACTGGCTTTTGCCTCGAATGGACATTAGTTTCAGACATAGGGAACAGTGGCCTATTTCGTTGAATGGGATAATTTGAGAGTTTAATGTAACAAAAATACATTGTGACAGATTTACAAGCCCCTTGCAACACTTTTGCACTGCCGTTGCCTCACTTTTGCGACGCAGCAGCGGTTTAAAAAATGCAGCCAATTTAAAACGCGATGCATCTAGGGAGATGTGTCACGTTATGAAGCCCTGGTCACATCATACCTGCATCAGGTATAATGTATGCAGGGTGGGCGTTCCCACACAGGAAAACCTTGTAAACGTGACGCAGTAAAATCTACAAGATTTCACTGAGTCACTTCTAGGACGCCACTGCATCAAAACCATACGCCTGCTAGTGGGAATAGGCCTCAAAATGCATTGCTGGAGTTGCGTCGTGCTTGCGACACAACTCCAGCAATCATGACTTTTGCCCCAACAAATGCATCACAATTTTTGATGCATCTGTCAATCCTTGCCGCATGGTGTGCCGCCCACTTTCTTGTAAATCTACACCTATATTTTTTGTGATTTTATTACTTTAGGGATTTTTTTGTAAAATTCGATTTAGCATTTATTGATTGATTGATTGTTTAGTGGTGTGATATGGCAATCCATGCTCATTCCTAGCTAAAATGTGGTTAATTTAACCAAATATAGCATCTTTTTGGTATTCTAGACTGAGAAGCATATGGATTTTGAGCAATCAAGTTATCTATTAGCAGGTGCCGGCCTTGTGTTATATTTTATATTTTGCATTCTGAGCCTTGTTGTCGAAAATCTGAAAAGCTAAACTACAGGCTACAAAATATAAAGAGTGAAACCAATAAGTTTGAGATTCTAGCTTCTAAGGGCTAATCTTCTGAATTAAAAAAGCCTAGACTTGCTATAAACCTGAATCCATAAACCAGTCCTACAGTAGGTCATGGAAAACGTTTATCATCTTACAGATACAATTCAAATAATGGAAAAATCACGACTAAAGCAAAAGGAGTATATATTTTTCAGGAACATACTCTCTTTAATAAAGAAGTTCAGATTGTATTATTTTTCAAAAATAGTTACAGGTTTTAAATGCGTGTGTGCCTTTTTCTAGGTGTGTTTAATTTCCGAAAAATGGCTTTCTTTCAATTTTTGCAATTGATTTCTAAGTGAGCTTTTTAGCGTGCTCAAATGCCACTTCTCCCAGTTCTGAGAATTAAGGCACTCTCTCGCTGTCCATCACTGCAAAAGAATGAACTTCATCTGTTCCCCATCCTCCTTGGCGCCCCTCCCCCTCCTGTACATCAGCAGGTGAATGCGTCTTTTGTCTTGTCTGAGGCTGAGGAGCAGGTGTGAATGGGTCACTGCCAGGGGCGCTCTACATGACAAAGTGCCTGGGTCTTTACCCTCCCAGCTCCAGCCGAGCCCCTTCCTTTCTCTTGCCCAAGTTAATGTTTGCAGCTTTATGTAGCGCTTATTCGACCCGAAGCTACACGGGCGCTTTACATTTTTTAAGCAATGTCTGTAGGTGAAATGCAGACACCTCGACAAACACACAGCACACCAGCATGACATCAAGGTTGCTTCTACATTGAAAAATAAAAAAAATCAATTATGTCACCTTATCTTTGACTTACATAAAAAAACGAACTTGCCTCTGAATCAGATGTCCTACAAAAGTATTGTATCTCACTTCAAAGTGGAGACGGTTTTCCAGAAGCAGCGACAATATCAGTAACTCTGGCTTAAATAAATACGTGCTGTACACGTTCATGCACAAAAGCTGACAATGAAAAAATGTGTTTTTTTGAGAGTGGGACCTTTCCAGTAATTAAATGTTGGCATTTGTCATAAACCAACCCTCTACTAGAGCACTCTACGAGCTGCATTTCTTTTAGTAAAACATATTTCCGTCTAATGGTCTTTCCAAATCCAATATTGTTCTGTCAGAAGTAAATCACCTAAAAGGCACTGCAAAGCATCTTTGCGCTGCCCACTAGGCAACTTAAAACATAGGCAGCTGCATCTATGGATGGCTGTGGACCTAAACACATGCTGTACATGTAACTGGAACACAATTTTCAATAAGATTTCAAATCAAGTTTTGGAATTCTAAAAGGCATGAAAAAACAAACAAATGAGATGTATCAAACAGGACCATCATTTAACTTATGCTGGTGCATTTTGAGGTTTTAATTCTAAATCAGGTAATTTTAAAAGATATAACACAGCCCGAGATTGATTTTATTTGTGTGAGTATAATTCATAGTGTTTTTGAGTTCTAATCTATTTAAAATCTTCTGAACTAAGCCTTGACTACTCGCTCCTGCAACCTTTGAGACAAGTTTAGAAAATTAACAAAAAGGGGTAGATTTACAAGCCCCTTGCGCCTCTTTTATGCCGCCGTTGTGTCACTTTTGTGACGCAGCGGCGGTGCAAAACCAGCGCCATGCTGCAGGGTATTTACAATGTGACGCATCTGGGAGATGCGTCACGTTGTAAAGCCCTGCCCCAGAAGTAGGCGTTCCTGCGCAGAGGGGGCGTTCCGGCGCAGGTACACCTCCTAAAAGTGGCTGAGTGAAATCAACAAGATTTCACTCAATCATTTTGGAGCCCATGCTGTGTCAAAACCCTGCGCCTGCTTGAAGCAGGCATGAGGATTGACGCAGCATTGTAAAGAGAGGCACCCAAGAGCCTTTCTGGAGCTGCGTCGCGCTTGCGACGCAACTCCAGCAATGCGCCGCCTTTACAGCACAGATGTGTCACGCATCTGTCCGTTTTTGCCCCATGGTGCGCCGCATTGTAAATGCGGCGCATCCATGGTGGCAGAGCCGTGACGCACAATAACTGGCGCATCCCTGCTGATATGCAGGGATGCGCCAGTTATTGTAAATCTGCCCCCCTAGTCTCCAAATGTTATGAAATAGTTGCAAGTTTTAAAACAGTGGTGGTACATTTCAGTATCTATCAAGAATACTACCCAGTAGTCACCTACTACCATGGGACCTGATCCATTTGGCACATCCTAGTCACGGAACTAGGATTATTGGCATCTATTTTCAGCTTTACTGTAAGAGGTCACTAGTACTGAGTTTTTGAGGTATTACATAATATGGGTTCATGAGTAGAATGGCATCTAAGCATCAGGGGCTTATTCACAAGCCCTGTGCGCCAATGGAGCGTAATTTTTTTAGATGCTTCAGTGGCGCAGATAAGGTACCCTGCTTTGTTTTTCATGGCCTCTTAGATATGGTGTAAGGCAGCGCAAGTTGCTGTGTTGCCTCAACCCACATCAGGAAGGGGTGACGTGGGCGTTTCGGTGGGTGTCCCCGATGGATTTTGACACATTCCCAGATTTACAACATAGCATAAATCTGAGAATGGGGCGGTATAGGGAGCAGGCCACATAGAAAGAGCAAAACACTTCCATTGATTTTTTTTGTGCAGGGAGGAATACCTTCCTGCACAAAAATAATAACTCTTACAACGCACAAAACCTTGCACCATGGTGCAAGGGTGCATGCATTGGGGCAAGGCAGTCACTTGCGTGCCAGCGCAGTGAAAGAGAACAGGAATGCACCATATCTCATAGATACTGCACATTCATCCCCTTTTCTTTTGACGCAGGGCAGCATGGCAACAAGCTTTGCGGTGAGGCCTTGATGGAGCAGTTGATGGTGTAGCAAAGCTTGGCACAGTGGAGGCGGCTGCTCTATGGAAGATGTGGTACGAGTAATGATCCAATGGGGATCCTGAGTGGATGCTCTTCATAGTCTTGAATGTGTCATCTGTGGTTTCCAGAGTCCAGTTGAGCATGATCTGTTGAGGTGTGGTGTGGTTGCGTGAGGTGGTGGCGGACATAGTGGCAGGGTCTTGGGTGTTGAAGCTGTAGTAGATCTGCCTGATCTTGCAGTGGAAGAAGGTGCTGAGTTTGTTGCAGAGGTCTTGGCAGGGTGGGATGTCTGTGGTGTTGGGCCTGGTGAACTCCTCAATGATGGGGAAGAGTTCTTTGCTGTTGTGTGCATCAGCGTTGATTCTGTATTGTAATACAGTTTTCTTTCTGGTTTTGAGGAGAAGGTGGTGTGCGCTGATAGCGGATTTGAAGGTTGCGTGGGTTTCCGGGTTTTGTTGTTTCTCCATCTCTTCTCAAGTCGTCCGGACTCATGGAGGACGGGAGTGAACCAGCTGGCTTTCTTAGAGTGTTGCTTGCCTGGTGTCTTCAGGAGGAGGCCAGAGGTTTGGCACAGTTGGAGATCCATTGGTGAAGGTTTTGCTCTGCTGTGTTGGTGTCTGTTAGTGTTGGTAGAATGGTTGTGCTGAGGAAGTCGACGAGAAGATCTTCTGAGGCCTTGTTCCAGCTATGACGAGGATGATGAAGATCGTAGTGTACGGTGGGCATGACAAAGGCGAGATGCACGCAGTGGTGGTCAGTCCAGCAGACTTCGGTGGTGTGGCTGTAAGTGATGTTTCCGCTGGCAGAGAAAATGGGATCGATCATGAGTCCAGCTGGGCGAGTCGGTGTGGTGACTACTTGCTTGAGTCCAATTGTGGCAAGGATCACAAGTAGGTGGGCGGTGTTCTGGTCACTGTGGTTGTCCAGGTGGAAGTTGAGGTTTCTGAGTAGGATGTAATCGGTGGATGCTAGAGGTTGGGGTGTGATGAGGTCTACAATGGTGTTGGTGAAGAGCGGGCAGGGGCCGGGGGGCCTGTAGATGAGGTTGTTGTTAGTCTGGATCTGGAAGTAGAGGTGTTACATGGTTGTCATTGGGTCATTTGAGTTTGTGGTCAGTCGGAGGGTGTTCTTGTGGATGATGGCGATACCTCCTACTGGTCGGTCCATGCAGTCCTTGCAGGTGATTTTGTAGCCGTTGGGGATGGTGATGGCGATGTTAGGTCTGGATCAGGGGTTGATCAAGGTTTCCATGAAGAAGGTGATGTAGGGAAAGGCCATGCTGAGGAGATCCCAGAATTCTTTAGCGTGTTTGTGGAGGGATCGCCCGTTGAGGAGGATGCAGTTGAGTCGGTCGAGTGTGCTGTTGGTCAGTTGGGTGGCTAGAGGATCTGGAATGCTGGCATGAGTGTGGCTGAAGTTCTGGCAGGTCTTCTTTGGTGACACGAGGTGGCAGCCGGTATGGCATCCTGAGTTGTGGGCGAGGAGGGTGCTGGCATCATAGTGGTTGAAGGTCCGAGAACCAGGGTCCCCGGCGCTGGGCATGGTCCAGGGACATTTGGGTGCAGACAGGCCTGCCTTTAGCACACCTACCGGTGCAGCCAACATTAAGTTGGGCTGAAGGGCTGGACAGCTGGAAGGCAGGAAATGCGGGAGCAGGAAGGGTCACTGGAGGGGACCACAGCAACAGGGACAAGACCGGCAAACAGAGGAAAGTTAAAGGTAAAAGAGGAAAAAACTGAATAAAGGCAGAAAGGCGGAAATCAGAAAAGAGGCTGAGGGACAGCACAGCAGCAGAGCAGTGACGCTATACCACTAGACCACCTAATATGAGGCGCAGGCAGTGCCCTGCGGGTGGACGAGGCAGAGCTTCACTGTGAAAGGAGCAAGTCCACTCGAAGGTCCTTGTTTGATATTTCCACTCCAATCTAAGTAAGAGTAGGGAAAGTGTTGGACTTCAGAGGGGTTCAAAGGCCATTTCCATTCTACCCTAAGCAAAAGCAGGGAAAGTGCTGAATTTCGGAGAGGATAGATTTACTATCCCCACTGCAATGTAAGCATTAGCTGGGAAAGTGTTGGACTTCAGAGGGATTAGATTTGCTATTCCCACCCCAATATATATAAAACAGAATGAGAAGTATTGGCCTTCAGAGGGGTTATATTTACTATTCTCAATCCATCCAAAGCTTCAGTAGGGAAAGTGTTGGACTTTGCAAGGGTTATATTAACTATTGCCACACCAACTAAGCAATAATAAGGAAAGCATAGGAATTGGATGGACTAGATTGATTGTTCCCACTCCAATTTAAGCAACAGTAGGGAAAGTGTTGGACTTCAGAAAGGTTACATATACCATTCACATACAGTCATATATATATATATATATATATATATATATATATATATATATATATATATATATATATATATATGAATTAACTCTGATTTTACAATTTTAATTATATTGGTGGTTTTAATTTGGAAATATTTTATCGTATTTTATATACTTGGTTTTAAAAGCATATTTATATGTCTTTTAGCTAGTACTTACAATTTATCATGTGATTTATCATGTGATTTGGATCCAGGATACTATGCAATTTCAATAGTATTTTGTCTGTTTTTACTTGTGAGGCAATTTAGCCTAACCACGAAGTGTATGTATATATGCTGAGCACTAAGTCCGGGGTGTCATGTGATCAAGGCTGCTTCCTGCAGCCGAAACGCGTCATGCTGGTGAACACTCTGTTGAAATAAAGATTCATGCACTGAATTGCTGATTTGGAGCAAGTTTTTTGTGGTCTGTACCTGTTTCAAGTGCCTGAAGAGTCCATGGATTCAGGATTTGTTCTGTTCTACAATTTTGGCGGAATACGGCCATTTCCGCCTATGCAGACCCTCCTCTTGTTTGTAGACTGGCTTGTTCAGCGGTCGATTTTGCTTCCCCGAAGCACAGGACTAACCCGGAAGGAGTTACAAGCAGCAAGTCCCCCGCCAACGAGCATGGAAGAGCACGCTCGGTAGCCGACACAAGAACACGTATGGAGAACCGGACAGGAGTCGGAGGACCCCTTCGGGAAGACCTGGTGTCTCTCAATCAATCAATCAATCAAAGCATTTATATAGCGCACTACTCACCCAGAGGGTCTCAAGGCGCTAGGGGAGGGGGGTCCGCTACTGCTCGAACAGCCAGGTCTTGAGTTGCTTCCTGAAGGCGAGGTGGTCCTGGGTCAGGCGGAGGTGGGTCGGGAGGGAGTTCCATGTCTTGGCGGCGAGGTAGGAGAAGGACCGTCCCCCTGTGGTGGCTCTTCGGATGCGGGGGACGATGGCGAGGGCGTGGCCGGTCGATCGAAGCTGGCGTTTGGGAGCGTAGAAGTTGAGGTGGCTGTTGAGGTATCCTGGGCCTTGGTTGTGTAGGGCTTTGTGTGCGTGGGTGAGGAGTCAGAAGGTGATTCTCTTGGTGACCGGGAGCCAGTGCAGGTCGCTCAGGTGTCCGGAGATGTGGCTGCGACGGGGGATGTCCAGGATGAGTCGTGCTGAGGCATTCTGGATCCGCTGAAGTCTTTTCTGGAGTTTGGCGGTGGTTTCGGCGTAGAGGGAGTTGCTGTAGTCCAGACGGCTGGTGACGAGGGCCTGGGTGACCGTCTTCATGGTCTCGGTGGGGATCCACCGGAAGATCTTTCGTAGCATGCGCAGGATTTTGAAGCACGACGAGGAGACGGCGTTGACTTGTCTGGTCATGGAGAGGGTGGAGTCCAGGATGAAGCCCAGGTTGCGTGCGTGGTCTGTTGGTTTGGGTGCGCTGCCTAGGGCGAGGGGCCACCAGGAGTCGTCCCAGGCGGAGGGTGAGGATCCCAGGATGAGGACTTCCGTCTTGTCCGAGTTCAGTTTCAGGCGGCTGTTCTTCATCCATTCGGCTACCTCTTTCATCCCTTCGTGGAGGTTGGCTCTGGTGGTGGCGGGGTCGTTGGTGAGGGTGGTAAGCTCTGTGGTAAGCTGCCGTTCCTCGATATTGCTTTCCTTAAGTCTGGCGGGTAAGAGGATAGTGCCGACAATTTAAGGTAGAAACGCAGCGCGACTGCAGCTTTTTTCTCGAGTGCTCAGTTTAATCTTTCAAATAATGAGATGTCAGCAGAAACGCTCCGGAACAGAGAAACTATGGCAGTTGCTCTATTTGAAGATTTACCTGATACTAATAACAGTAATAATACTACTTCTAACTACTCCAGGAGCGCCAGGCGGGGTTTCGTGCACAACACAGCACCGAGCTGGTGATGCTCGCGGTGCTGGATGAGCTGAGAGGTATGGCTGACAGTAAGAAACCGAGCGCCCTGATACTTTTAGATCTATCGGCAGAGTTCGATACTGTCTGCCATTCCTTGCTATTGGACAGATTGGCTGCTTTTGGGATAAGGGGTCGGGTCCACCAATGGCTCCAATCCTTCCTGACTGGCAGGACCCAGAGGATTCAATTGGGTGATGCCATCTCTGAGGTGGGTATTCTGGAGTGCGGAGTCCCTCAGGGCTCCGCACTATCCCCACTACTCTTCAACCTCTACCTCCAACCGCTGATTCACTCTCTAGCGAACATGGGTTGTCGTGTATTTAACTACGCTGACGACACCCAGTTGCTGCTGAGCATCGACAATACGATCCTGGCGCAAACTAGCGCTCAGAACATCCTCAGACATACGGTTAGTTGGATGACGGCAAACCTGTTGAAAATAAACCCGGAGAAAACGGAGGTTTTGGTGGTCTCCACCTTAGCCTCACCCTGGAGTGACCTTTATTGGCCCCAGGAATTAGGTCCCTCACCGATACCGTGTGATAAAGTAAAAAGTCTTGGTATCAAGATTGACAATGAGTTGTCAATGGCCAGTCAGATCTCCTCAGTAGTAGGGATGTGCACTGGTTTGATCAGACAGTTACGAAAACTAGCCCCTCTTCTTTCCTTTTCTGCACTCCTTTTGGTGGTTTCCGCTACCATCGTTTCGAGGCTGGATTATGGGAACGCCCTCTATCTAGGTCTGCCTAAAATCTTGACCAACAGATTGCAGGTGGTCCTGAATGATGCGGCGCGTCTGATCTTCAAGCTACCTAGAAAATCCCATGCCTCTCCTTTACTGCTCAAGCTACATTGGCTTCCCATTGAGCAGAGGGTGGAGTTTAAGAGCCTGTGTCCACAATTAATCCTGTAACACAGTATGCAAGACTGTATCGAAGGCTGCACTGAGATGTAGCATAATGAGTGCCCCAGATTTCCCTTCATCAGCCACCTTGAGTAGTGACTCTGTGGCCAGAAGTAACCCTGGGTGTAGTTCGCGATGTAGCGCTACATGTAGCTATGCGAAGTGCACTTCGCACTACGGGAACTGGGCATAGCACTACGCGGACTGCGTAATACACTGTTCGCACTGTGCAAGATGCCGTTTTCAATGATTGCACAGTGCGGACAAGCATCCGCACTGTGCAATAATTGAAAACTGCATCTTTCACAGTGCGAGCTGTAGTTTTCTGCCGCTAGAGGAGATTTTTACTCGAGCAGCAGCTTTCTCAACGCGGACTGGTAGTTTCTCATCTAGAGCGGTCGCGAGCAAACGCGACCACTCGCAATGAGAAACCTTGCCTCCCCGCATTGAGAATCTCGCCAGGAGGTTTATTTTCCACGCTCGCGATCGGCAACTTGATGTTGCTGATCATGAACGAGGAAAAAGTCTCGGCAGGATGTCATTTTGCTTGCTCGCGGTCGCCAACTAGACGTTGAGGACCGTGAGCAAGCAAAAAATAACCTCTACGCAACGCTACGCGTGTTCGCACTGTGCTACATGCAGTTCACGTAGTGCGAAGTTGCGCAAACTACGCAAGCGTAGCGTAGTGCTTTGCCCAGGGTTAGCCAGAAGTAGGGCCGATTCTGTACTATACTGAGGACTAAAGCCTGATTGGGTCTCGTGCAGGATTTGCTGCTCAGTGATGAACTCTGTAAATTGTGAGTTGACGTGCCTTTCCGCCAGTTTAGCCGCATAAGGTAGGAGAGAAATGGAGCAAAAGTTCTCTGGTTTAGAGGTATCCAGAGAAGGGTTTTTTTAGGAGCGGGATCACCATGGCCTGCTTCCACTCAACCGGAAGTCTGCCGGCCTCGAACAACATGTTGAGCACTGCACACAGTCCGGGGGCCAATGCGGGCATTCCCAGTTTCCAGAAAGCTGGAGGCGTTGGGTCCAGTGGTGAGCCAGATTTTATTTTAGTCACTAGAGAATCTAGTTTTTCCACTGAGATGCTCTCAATCTTGAAAGCGTCATTGAGGAGAGGTTCAGAATTTCTCTTGGATGGACAGTCAGAGTTGTTGATAGCACCCAGAAAGGAGGCGTATATCGTTGAGATTTTAGCCGAAAAAAATATGGGCAATCTTATTGCAGCAGCTTCTGCTGGGGTCCATGCCCGCGGATACCGTATCAAGGGAGGTGAGGATTTCACAATTCTAAAGATCTCCGGCGAGGCATTTTTGACTGCATTAAACCGTCCACGGCACCCTGATTTTTTAATGGTATTCTTTTAGCAAACATAGGTAAAACTCTTTGTCTTGCAAACCATAATATGTCCGCCATTTACGTTCTAAACGTTTGCAAGATTTTCTAGTTTGTGCAAGGTCCTCTGTGAACCAGCCTGCTGAGGATCTGGACTGTAAAGAATTAAATGTTCTGCACAGTGCTATCTTATCTAGTGCCACCCCTAACCATGTTGTAACTTGCAGGTTAGTGACCTGTGGGCAATATTCTAGGCAGGGAGGACTATGATTCAGGGCAGAGGTAAGTGCCTCCTGATTGATCCTAGTACAGTTCTGAATTTTGAGGTGGGGGGCCTGGGTGGGTTAAGGTAGGTAGTGGGTATCCAGAATCTGGAAGGGGATAGCATAGTGATCGGACCAGGTGATAGGAAACAGGGTGTCGACTTTCACCAGCTCCGGGTTAGCAAAAATGGGGTCAAGGATGTGCCCCTGGATGTGGGTGGGTGCTTGTACCAACTGCGAGAGCTGAAGCCACTTTCGGTCTTCCATTAAATCTACACTATTATGTCAGGTAGGATCATGAGGTTAAGATCTCCTAAACTTATGGACTTAGAATGTTGAATGGCAAAGGACGGAATAATGTCCAGAAGTGCTGAGATAAACGCAGCAGCTACTCCTGGCGACCTGTAAATTAACAGGCCATTGAGAGAGCAGTAGCCTAAAATCGCTAGAAGACAGAAGAAGCTTGTGCCCCACTGATATGGACTTCAGACAGGCTGCAGTGTAGCTGATTCTTGTGTATAACTGCCAGCCCGCCCCCTCTCCCCAGAGGTCTATCCAGTCTGGTTATTACATAGCCCCTATGAACGGCGTCTACAATGTCTAGGGCAGACTGCACATGAAGTCATGTTTCTACTAGGAAAAGGGCAGTCATCTGTCCCTACACAATCTGGTCTGTAATTTCAAATCTGTGCTTAGGGAGGAAGCGACAATTTAATAGGAAAAATTGGCCTTTCTTAGGGTTGTCAGGGAAGTTTACCATTATCGGGCATAGTTTAAAGGAGCTTCTCTTGCAGGAATGTTGTCCCAGCTCCACCTGAACCAAATGCAGACAGATGGTGTTGCGTTCGTGGTTTAGAGTGTGTAGCTTGTTCGCAGAATATTGCATCAGACCTGGCCTGCAATTGTCAGGGTTTCTGGCCCCTGGTGCCGTTTATTAACCATAGTTAAACTAGAAAATATATATTGTATACATTTAAATGAAATGCACAATTTATTATAAATATACAAAATAAACATATAATTCAATGAAATATTTAAATCTACAAGGAATAAAGGCTGAGTGTTCGCCCCAGGATTCAGACATGTGAGAGAGTGGTCAAACACATTTTCCTCAAGTGGATTATTTCATTTAATAAGCCATCAGACTAATACAATCTGTATGGGTTCTTCAACACACCTATCATTGCAAACATCACGATGGAGACTTGAATATGACTGTAATCACACATTATCAATGTGGGCACTTAAACATCACTATAATCGCATAATATCTCTGAGAGGACTTGTACATGACTAAAATCACTCGCTATAACTGTGTGCTATCTCTATGCATCCTACTATTCACACGCTATCTCTGTGGGGACCTGGACATGTCTATAATCACACACTATCTCTGTGGGGACCTGGGCATGTCTGTAATCACAAACATTCTCTTTGGCAACTGTATTAATACTTTAGTCACACACCATCTCTGTGGGGACCTCGCCATCTCTATAATCACACACTATCTCTGCGGGGACCTCGCCATCTCTATAATCACACACTATCTCTGTGGGGACCTCGCCATCTCTATAATCACACAATATCTCTGTAGTGACCTGGGCATTTATATAATTACACACTATCTCTGTGGGGACCTCGCCATCTCTATAATCACACGCTATCTTTGTGGGGACCTGGGCATTTCTATAATTACACACTATCTCTGTGGGGACCTCAACATTTCTATAATCACACACTATCTCTGTGGGGACCTGGGAATGTCTATAATAACACACTATCTCTGTGGGGACCTCTCCATCTCTATAATCACACACTATCTCTGTGGGGACCTGGGAATGTCTATAATAACACACTATCTCTGTGGGGACCTCGCCATCTCTATAATCACACACTATCTCTGTGGGGACCTGGGCATTTCTATAACTACACACTATCTCTGTGGGACCTCAACATTTTGTGGGGACCTGGGAATGTCTATAATCACACACTATCTCTGTGGGGACCTGGGCATGTCTATAATCACACATTCTCTCTAACAACCATGGTAATACTATAGTCACAAACCATCTCTGTGGGGACTTGAGCGTTCATGTATTTACACACAAGCTCTGTTTTGGCTTGAGCATCATCAGCTTCGCATTCCCTGCATGGGGCTTTGTGAATACTGATAAGTAGTAAAGTTAGACTTTTGGTCTAAGTTTACATTGTTGAAACTGAAAAGTAGAAAAGTTATATTTTTTGTCCAAGTTTACCATTGTGAATTGGGCCCTATATTAATGAGGACTTAAACACAATCATCTTCATGAACTATATCTGTGGGGACTTAAACATCGCTATAATAACACAATATCTTTGTGGCAGCTTGAAAAATACTATAATAAAACACTACCTTTGTGGGAACTTGAACATCACTATAAAAACATATCATCTCTGTGGGGACGTGAGCATTCCTGTAACTAAACACAAGCTCTGTTTTGACTTGAAGCACTATGGGGTGCCAGGAGGCACAGGGTTAAGGCTGATTTCCATAAAGCTGGGTATGAACTGGGGTGATAAAGTGAGCTAAAGAACGATGGTGGATTCAACCCAGATCTGTGACTGGGGGTGAGTGACTGAAACATTTCAAAACTCCGTCCATAATCTCCTTGTGTTTGATTTGTTCCCCCTAAGTTGGCAGGGTAGGCCCAGATGTGGGTCCCTTGCTCATTTTGCCACTGGATTCAAGCTAGCCTGGTTGATGAGGGGTGTTACCCTGAAACTGGTCGCAGGATGCTTGTTTCCAGTCTCTGGAAGACCTGGCTTGGCAGTTTGAGTTGGACTGTTCCCAATGAGGCACATGGTCAACACTGATTTGCATATAGCTGGGTCAGAACTGGGGTGGTAAAGTGAGCTAAAGAACAAGGATGGATTCAACCCAGATCCGTGACTTGGAGTGAGCGACTAAAAAGTTTAAGCACTCCGTCCATCATCTCCTAGTGTTTGCTTCGACTTGATCAGCTTAACATTCTCTGTATGGGCTTTGTGAATATTGAAAAGTAGTAAAGTTAGCCTCTTGGTCTAAATTTACCTTTGTGAATCGGGCCCTATTTTAATGAGGACTTAAACACAATCACCTTCATGCACTACCTCTGTGGGGACTTGAAAAACACTGTAATTACACACTATCTCTGTGGGGTCTTAAACATCACAATAATAACACACCATCTCTATGGGGACTTGAACATATCTATGATAACACACCATCTTTGTGGGGACTTGAACAACATTGAAATAACACACTATCTCTGTGGGGACTTAAACATCACAATAATAACACACCATCTCTGTGGGGACTTGAACATCACTATAATAACACACCATCTCTGTGGGGACTTGAACATCACTATAATAACACACCATCTCTGTGGGGACTTGAACATCTCTATAATAACACACCATCTTTGTGGGGACTTGAACAACACTATAATAACACACTATCACTGTGGGGACTTGAGCGTTCCTATAATAACACACCATCTCTGTGGGGACTTGAACATCTCTATAATAACACACCATCTTTGTGGGGACTTGAACAACACTATAATAACACACTATCACTGTGGGGACTTGAGCGTTCCTATAATAACACACCATCTCTGTTGGGACTTGAACATCTCTATGATAACACACCATCTTTGTGGGGACTTAAACAACACTATAATAACACACCATCTTTGTGGGGACTTAAACAACACTATAATAACACACTATCACTGTGGGGACTTGAGCATTCCTATAATTACACACAACCTCTGTGTGGACTTGAACATCATTAGCTTCACACTATTTATAATGGATTTTAAGCTTTGAATGTACACACTATTTCTATGGAGACTTAAACACAATGAACTTCACCTACTATCTCTGTGGGAACTTGAACATCTATTTTGGCAAAAATGTAAGCAGCCAATTAACTCCTGGGTTCCACTTGACCATATTCCTTAATTCCATATGTTAATTTCTTTGTGTTAGTTCCCTTATCTCCTAAGATTGTATGCACTAATAAATAGGGTAAATATAGCATTAAGACTCTTTCTTTAAGCATGATATGATATTTTTGGCACATTAACATACTCTGTCTTAAATGTATACACCTAGTATATATGCAGCAATTCATATATGAATAGAATATAATGTTGCTTGTGTATATTGTTGATAAAATAAACATTTAGCCATGTGCCTTTGACTGTATTCAATCACAACTAGTGTTACGGACTAGGTCCCCACAAGGATGGTAGCACATGTTCAAGTCCCCACAAGGATGGTGCTGTGCGCACGAATAAATAACAATATATTTGCAAATTTGAAGCAGGATCCTTTATCCTGAATTTTTTCTTAACATTTTTCTGTTATTAGTGTGTTGTAAAAACATTGGGAAAGGTTAGTCCCCACAAGGCTGGTATTCACACATAGTCCCCACAAGGATGGTAACACGTGTGTGTGTGTGTGTGTGTGTGTGTGTGTGTGTGTGTGTGTGTGTGTGTGTGTGTGTGTGTGTGTGTGTGTGTGTGTGTGTGTGTGTGTGTGTGTGTGTGTGTGTGTGTGTGTGTGTGTGTGTGTGTGTGTGTGTGTGTGTGTGTGTGTGTGTACACGTGTGTGTGTGTGTGTGTACACGTGTGTGTACACACACACATATATATGTATATATCACGCACTTGCCTCACAGAAATGTACCTTTCCAGGGTTCAAGATGGAGGCAATAACCGGAAAGGAAGACCGGTCACTAATGTTCTCTTTCACACTATAGTTCAAAACTCTCTTATTACTTTGTGGAGGCAAGCGGCAGACAGGATTCTAATTCCCAGCTCACATGGCCAGACTTACTACTATTTCATTGGGGGAATGGTAGGAAATGCACAAATGACCATAAGCCTAGGGCCTTATTCATATATTGTTGGGCAATTGTGAATCAATCCACCATTGCATGGAATTTACATCCGTCAAGGCACCA
>NW_028244715.1:0-139422 GCF_964263255.1 Lissotriton vulgaris
GTTTATGCATCTGCAAACATTGCAAGTTCTGGCACTAATGTTGAAAATCCCATTGTTCCATTCTTGTATTTCCTTCCTAAAATACATAAGTTGGTATCCCCTGTACCTGGGCGCCCGATCATCTCGGCTATTGGTAGTATCAATGAAAAGATTTCCAAATATGTTGATTTTTTTCTCCAACCCCATATGATTTTTTTACCCTCGTATCTTAAAAATACCACAGATTTTCTTAATAAGGTGACAAATGTATGTTGGCATTCTGACTATATATTTTGGTAATGGACATTGAGTCATTGTATACTTCGATTAACCATTCTCAGGGGTTGCATGCTGCAGAGTATTACCTAAATAAGCGTGACATCCTGTTTCGAGGACATAACACAATGCTGTTGGAAATTATACGGATTTGTTTGACTTCAAATTATTTCAAATTCCAAGGCAATATTTACCAACAATTGCGCGGTGTGGCAATGGGTTCGTGCTTCTCCCCCAGTTATTCATGTTTACATGTTCGCTGGTGGGAGTAGCGCGTGCTCAGAGTCACACACGCCAAATGGTTGCCATACATTTCCCACTACTGGCGCTACATTGAGTAGGAGTGTATTTTTTGGAATGGAACTGTAACAGAGGCTATGTCTTTTGTTAATGAAATCAACAAGAATGACTTAAACCTAAAATTCACGGCATCTATCAACAATGAGGTAGCAGAATTCTTGGATGTTCAATTGCATGTAGAGAATGCGGAGTTAAAAAACAAACTTTTCCGCAAATCAACAGCGGGAAACTCCATATTGCATGCTCATAGTGCGCATCCCATCCACACTATCAATAGCATCCCTTATGGCGAATTCATCCGAACTCGACGAATCTGTAGTGATGTAACAGCTGCCAATACTTGCCTAGACTCTTCTGTAGAGAGGTTCCTTAGAAGGGGTTCCACCAAGAAAGTATTAGAGCAGGCCCTTGCTAAAGCGAAGTCCCTTGATCGCAATACTCTGCTGAAACCTAAGCCCACTATTTCAGATCTTGAAACGGATTGCTCTATTAGACTAATTACCACCTTTAGTTCGCAAGAGAGAGCAATCCATCGTATTATTTGTTATGAATGGCCAATTGTCCTCAGTGACAATATTTTGAATCCAGTTCTTCCAGATTTGCCATCTATCACATTCAGAAGAGCACCTTCAATGCGTGATGCTCTGGATAGACCAATGCCGGAAGTTCTGCCAAAAAAATCTTGGTTCCATAAAACTGTTTTTTTTAAATGCACTTCTTGTTGCGCATGTACCTTTGCCCATAATTCAACACACTATACATCGGCTTTCAGCGACATAAGAATTCCTATAAAAGAACAACCGACTTTCAGGTCAGACTTTGCAGTTTATAAATTAAAATGTACCTGCAATTTGGAATATATTGGGAGCACTAAACTCCCCGTGCATAAGTGTATTTTACAGCATGTAAGCGCAATTGTGAATAGCAATAGTGACTATCCTGTCGCAAGACATTTTAAGGCTGTTCACAACAACCAGTTAAAAGACTTAGAGTACCCTGTCTTATGCTCAGTACCAGTCCCCGGCCGGGGCGCTGACCATGAACGTTTGCTAAGACAGAAAGAAGCACACTTTATTCCTCTACTCGACACCAGAGCTCCCAACGGTCTGAATCTCACAGAAGATTTACATGTCTTTCTGTAATTTCACCCAAGATTGCGAACCATGGGCATCCTATTAGAATCTGTGATAAATCATATCTTTAAAATACCGCAATTACTCGTTTGTTTATGCATTTACAGCTGTCAATTTATCTTTATTGACTTTTGTTTATTGTGGTCTTTCATTGGGTATTTTTATCCATTTACATTCTTATATTTGAATTGTTTTTGACGCATTGAACTGCATCTCATTCTTGCAATGTTCAGCATTTTGCAATTTAGTGCTAATTTATAAAATGGCAAAATTATGGTTTTGTTTTCTAAGTTTCTCTGCTGTTGCTTTCGACAATTATTTTTATGGTAACACTGTTTATTTATGATTTAGCACGTTTAAGTCATGTCTTTTTTACAAATGCATTTTTTGTTTAATTTTAGGCCATATTTTGCAACATGATTTTCTACTACCAACCAAAATTATCGATTCTAAAGAAAAATCCCCTTTGGACTGCATTTATTTCTGTATTATGATGTGAATCATTGATGATGGACTTTCCCAATGTGGATACGACTCAAAATGCTTATTGAGTGTTTGCTCATTTTGTACACCATATCATAATGTACTTTTGATTATGACACTTGTCGATCATCTTTTGACATTCATCTTTTCCCTTCATACGAGTCATGAATTTAATCTATAAATAGTGTATATATTTATGTACAAATGAATTTTATTGAGGATGGACATCTATATTTGTAGATAAGATTTAAATATTGGTTGAAATTTAAGCCCATTCTCTATATTTGACTCGATAATGTATTTAGACTACGACACTTGTCGGTTACTTCACATTTTCATATGTTATGAATTGTTTTCATGTATATAATGTACATAGTAATTCAACTGCACTTTACAAAATGTCCTTTGAAATCGAGGAAACCAATGTACAGCACTTTGTGAGTCCATAAGGGTAAATGGTTTTAAGGCATCACTAAATTTTTACTTGTGCAATATGGCGCTCACTTTAGTCTTTTCTTTATTTCTATCATTGCACTTTCTTTGTCTAAATCAAATTTCCTGTGCACTAAATTTTGGTCACTCCCCGGGGCGCGTTATGTGAACAAGCTCCTTTCAGGAGTGAAACGTGTCATGGACGACACCATGTCTTTTTTATTTCATCTGTGTGAAATAAATACTTATTTTTCATTGGATAATATCATTGCTGCTTCTTTTTGCCTGATTTAAAAGGAAAAGTCACGTTAAGAGGTCCTTACCTGATCGTCTTTTTACCGCAGACTGCTGAAACAGGAACATTGTTATATATATATATAAATATACACACACAAAAAAAAACATTATAGGAACGTTAGAGTTAGGCTCAGATTTCTCTCGTACAAAACCAGCGAAATTCAGCAGTTAAAGTTACCTGAGCTGACTATAACTTATGCCCCACGCAATGCACCGCTTATGACCTCACATATTACATCACTCATGCCACGGTCAGTGACATCACTGATGACATCATCCATGGAGAATAAGTATTTTATAATAGTTTATGATTGTTAAACATATGTACTAAGGTACTGCAAAAGTTAAATTAGTGTTGTAGCTGTACGGTCCAATGAGTGATACTACTTCTAATATATATCCTGTGAGTGGCTGTGTGACTGCATGTATCATTGCACGTATGGGTGTGTGAGTGGCTGTATGAGTGTGTATGTGGGTGTGTAAGTAGTTGTGTGTGTAAGTGAGATGCTGTGTGAGTGGCTGTATTGGTTAGCTAGTGTTTCAGTGGCTGTATGGGTGGGTAAGTGGCAGTTTGAGAGGTTATATGGGTGGTTACGTGGCTATGTAGTGACTGTATGGATGAGTGATTGGGTGTCTGAATGGCTGTATGATCGAGTGCCTGGCTGTGTAAGTGGCTATATGAGTGAGGGAGTGGCTGTCTGAGTGAGTGTTTCGTTAAGTGAGTTGGTGTGCGAGTAGCTGTACTGGAGAGGGAGTATATATCAGAATGGCGGTATGGGTGAGTATGTGGATGTGTGACTGCTTGAATGGATGTGTGAATGGGTATGTAAGTGACTGTGTGTGTGAGGGCTTGTATGGGTGAGTGAGAAGCGGATTGGGTGACTGGGTGGGTGTATTAGTGACTGTAGGTAAATAAGTGGGTGTGTGAATGTATGGGTGATCGAATGGTTGTGTGAGTGCCTGTACAAGTGGGTGTGGGTGGGTGGGTGGGTGGCTCTAATGAGGAGTGAGGGGGTATGCGAGTACTGTGAATGGGTATGTGAGTGGTTGGGCAGGTGTGTGCGTAGAAGAGGTTGTATGGGGTAGGGGTATGTGTGTGAGTTGTTCTGTGGATGATGTCATCAATGATGTCATTTGAGATATCAGTGCTGTCACTCACAATGTCATGAGTGATGTAATATGTGAGGTCATAAGCAGTGCATTGCAGGAGCATAAATTATAATTAGCTCAGGTAACTATAACTGCTGAATTTCACTGGTTTTGTATGTGTGGAATCTGAGCCGAACTATAACAATCCTCTAACCTTTGTTTTTTCAGTGAAATTTCCAAGGTTTTTCAAAATGTATTTCCTAACTATAACGTCCCTGTAACCTTTGTTTTTTTAAGAATAGATTCATAAGTCTTTGAGTGAGTTAGTGAGTGGGTGCAAGAGTGTTTGAGTCAGTATGTGAATAGATGTATAAATGTCTGAGGAGGTATGTCAGTAGGTACATGAGTGTGTGACTTGAGCTATCAGTGGATGCAAAGGTGTCCGAGTGGGTCTGTGAGTGGGTGCAGAAGTCTAAGTGGGTGTTTGAGTGGGTCATGATTGTTTGACTTGGTCTGTGAATGGGTGTAAGAGTTGAAGTGTGTCTGTGACTGGATGCATAAGACTGAGTAGGTATACAAGTGAGTGAATGACTGTGGATAATCGAGTGGGTGCATGAGACTCTGAGTGGGCCTGGAAGTGGGCGCATAAGTCTCTGAGTGGGTCTCCGACTGTGTGTATGAGTCTTTAAGGGGGTATGTGAGTAGGCACATGAGTGGTTGCAAGGGTGTCCAAGTGGGTATGTGAGTGGGTGTGAGATGTTTTGACTGGGTCTGTGAGTGGATATATGCATGTTTGATTGGGTTTGAGAGTGGGTGCATAACTCTCAGTTGGTGACTGAGTAGGTGCTTGAGTGGGTGAGTGGGTATTTGAGTGGGTAAATGAGTATCTGAGTGGATATATGAGTGGGTACATGAGCCTGCAACTGGTGAATATATATATATATATATATATATATATATATATATATATATATATATATATATATATACATATACACATATATATATACACATATATATATATATATATATATATAAATATATCCAGAAAGTTGCCTTTTAAATGAGGAGCCTCACAACAGGATATTCAATCGCCAACATGGTTTAATGGGGGTTTTTCAAAAGTGAGGAGAAACAGCTATGCCTTCACAGATATCTGTCCAATGGCTGACGCGTTTCGTGGTTGTTACCACTTTTTCAAAGGCAGGAGGACTCTGGGGGGAAAACAGGCAGCGATTTAACAGTACCACACCTGATGACAGGCTCCGCCTCCGAGGGCGTGGCTACACCCGTAGCCTGATGGTCTTTGTGGTTTCAGGTATTACTCTTGTGAGTTGCCGTGATATATCCCCCGTTCAGTTCTATCACATACCACAGTGGGCGGTGGGACACAGCTCCAGTCCTCACTGTGCACTCAGCCTCCATCAACAGGCTCCAGTCCCTGTCGCCGCGGCGCCTGATAGCGTCGTTGCAGGAGTGCTCACGAGCACCGGGGTTTCCTCAGCGGCCAAGGCACGCCGCAATTAAATCCAGAAAGTTGCCTTTTAAATGAGGAGCCTCACAACAGGATATTCAATCGCCAACATGGTTTAATGGGGGTTTTTCAAAAGTGAGGAGAAACAGCTATGCCTTCACAGATATCTGTCCAATGGCCGACGCGTTTCGTGGTTGTTACCACTTCTTCAAAGGCAGGAGGACTCTGGGGGGAAAACAGGCAGCGATTTAACAGTACCACACCTGATGACAGGCTCCGCCTCCGAGGGCGTGGCTACACCCGTAGCCTGATGGTCTTTGTGGTTTCAGGTATTACTCTTGTGAGTTGCCGTGATATATCCCCCGTTCAGTTCTATCACATACCACAGTGGGCGGTGGGACACAGCTCCAGTCCTCACTGTGCACTCAGCCTCCATCAACAGGCTCCTGTCCCTGTCGCCGCGGCGCCTGATAGCGTCGTTGCAGGAGTGCTCACGAGCACCGGGGTTTCCTCAGCGGCCAAGGCACGCCGCAATTAAATCCAGAAAGTTGCCTTTTAAATGAGGAGCCTCACAACAGGATATTCAATCGCCAACCACGAAACGCGTCGGCCATTGGTCAGATATCTGTGAAGGCATAGCTGTTTCTCCTCACTTTTGAAAAACCCCATTAAACCATGTTGGCGATTGAATATCCTGTTGTGAGGCTCCTCATTTAAAAGGCAACTTTCTGGATTTCTGGACATGTCCTCACAAAAGTACTCGCCGATCATTTCCCCAACTCCTTGGTATATTTTTGGCGTTTCATTGACGACATTTGTGTAATTTGGAGAGGGTCGTTGGAAACAGCTAATGATTTCGTCAATTTGATTAATGTTAACAACCTGAATCTAGGTTTCACCTCACAAATCAGTACACAAGTCATCCAATTTCTTGATGTAGAGATTTATATTGAGAATGGGAGAATTAATACTCGCTTGCATAGAAAAGCTACAGCGGGTAACGCCATACTGCACGCGAGTAGCTCCCATCCTAACCATTTGATCAGAAGCATCCCTTATGGGGAGTTTCTTAGGATGAGGAGAATCTGCAGCACCCCGTCAGATTTGGAGAGATGCCAGAATGAGGCACTGGAAAGATTCAGTGCCCGAGGATATGAGGTGGCTCACTTATTAGAAGCAAAAGATAGAGCCAACCAACTGGACAGGGATAACTATCTAGCATCCATTACTGGGGTGGTTACTCCTAGTCCAGTTGAGAGTGAGGTTGAAACTCAATCTAATAACATGAGCCTCATAACTACCTTTAATGATGATCACAACAAAGTGAGAGGAATACTGAAGAAGCATTGGCCCCTTCTGAAGACCGATATCACCTTGGCGCCCCTCTTACCAGCAGAACCAGGTGTTGTGTTCAGAAGAGCTCCCTCTATGAGGGATATGCTGGTTAGATCAAGTCCGGAGGTAGTGATTAAACCTTATCGTATCTCCAACAAATGCGGTTTTTTTAAATGTATATCTTGCAGGGCCTGCAAATTTGGTGTAAACACCAGTGAGTATTGCTCTGCATTGGACCCTACTCCCATTAAGATCAGGGATCATTTCACCTGCCGCACGGACTTTGCAGTATATGTGCTCCAGTGTACCTGCGGGCTCAGGTACGTTGGGAGCACCAAACTGCAGGCTTTTAACCGCATTCTACAACACCTACGGGCGGTGGTCAATTCGGATGGCAACTATCCGGTAGCCCGGCATTTCGAATTGGTCCACAATAAGAACTTAAATGAATTGAAATATTTCATCATTGATGCGGTGCCGAAAAATATCAGAGGGGGAAATAGGGAGAAAGCGCTAAGGCGACTTGAGAGTAAATACATCGTTTTACTCGATACCAGAATCCCTAACGGTTTAAATACAGGGGAGGATCTATATTGTTTCCTCTAGAGGGAGCAGTATAGTACGGTATATCAGCCATCCTGTTATTTCATTCACTATCTAGCACCCGTGGGGATTGAGTTACCCGTTGAACTAATGAAAAGGGCACTATGCCAAAAGATCAACTTGAAATATCTGCGGGGCTCCATACCCCCCTGTGTGGCTTTTCCTATGTAATATTTGGGCACTATGCCATGATGTTTCCGTTGTGCCTTATGACACACGTTGTCTAAAAAAGGTTTTTTGATGTCACTGTAACTATGACACACATTTACGTCTGTAAGTGGGTGGCATGCAACTCTTCATTAATAGAGATTAAATTAGCGTGCCACCACCAATGCACTCCCTAACTAATAGTAGAGTATAGCACTCGGTTTTAACTAGCACTATTTTGCACATTATCACTAAAACATGCACTTTATAATAGCATTTTTTGCACGTTCCCTGTATATGAGACTTTTTGCAACTATGAAATACTTAAATACATGATTTGGAGTGAATCATGAACATGATGGGCAATGCACTTTATTTCCATAGACATCGTTATAAAATAATATATTTATTTGTAAATAGTTTGTAAATATATTAAATTTGCCTAGTTAAGTGTTTACATTGATAGATATTTTTTCATGTCATAATCTTGCCTGTTGTTCGTGAATTTTGTACATTGGCGAAGAGATTGTAAATAACTGCTCCGTTCACAAAGTATTTTTTCTATGTTTATGTTGCATTTAAGTCGGATTGGGAGCATTCACAGTATATAAGCACACTTATTGGTTCTTTCTAGTCATGTGATCAAGGCTGCCGTGTTGCAGCCGAAACGCGTCATGCTGGGGACAGAAGAGCAATAAACCACCCTTGAACTAACTTGTCGCAGTGTTTGTGGTCTGTACCTACGTTGAGGACTCTGCACTTTTGCTGAGAGTAGGAGTTGGAACGGATATATATATATATATATATATATATATATATATATATATATACACACACACACACACACATTCGCGCTTCACTCCCACCATAAATACGGAGCACTTGCGAGCGGGTGCCGGCAGCACGGTGGGGGTCCGTGTCAACATAAACGTTACAATGCTCCCGTTTACCAGAACACAAGCCAGCAAAGGCGGGAAGAGCAAACCCCCAGAAAAAAACACAGAAAATCCCAAAGCGGGGGCTGGCACCTTACAAAGCATTTCAGCCACCAGAGTAATGCACAGCAGACGGGGCAAGAAGTGGTGATGACCAGCGGCAATTTAAGTGGTCAACCTCACACCTAGGGCTTTAACAACAACTGAGGAAGAAGTCCTTCAATTGGGACTTACATTCAACTTGAATACACCCAAACAAGTATTGACCTCTTCAAATTTGTCCGAAAGCTAAAATGACATAAATACTTCAAATTATGACCGACTATGAAGATCATTAAGAAGCAGATTAAACCTGCTACTGACATTTTATTGGGGAGTGATTTGCCAGTTTTAGAGACACTGGAACACCTCTATATGGAAGAGCCTGATGTGACTGTAACTATCCCGGACATTGCACAAAGAACTGGAAAGGTGGGCATAGAACAACGAGCTGAAGAGAGTCCCTTTAAGCCAGCCTCACAATTTGTTTCACAGTTGCCTTATGATGCTATTGATGTATTTTCTGAAGCAGTAAACAACGATCTTCTAAAATTAAGAACTAAAAAAGCATAAAAAAATCAAAGAACTTTGAACATCACTAAAGATCAGAGGGATGCATTAAAAACTCTGGAGAAAGATTCTTCATTAGTTGTGAAACCCTTGGACAAAGGTAGAAATATCAACTTACAGACAGAGGAACAATATTGCAATGAAGCGAGAAGACAGTTATCAGGACTTATGAAAGATTGAGTAAAGACAAATACAATGACAGCCTTAAACAGTACCATCTGTTAATAAAGAAATGGTATGATACAATCATGTTGGGGACAGAAGAGTACTTGTTTTTAAGGAATTTAAACCTTATCATACCAACTTTTTATCACATTTGCCAATTACATAAGGATAACCAGAACCCCCTGGAAGGCCTATAATATCCTCACAAGGGAGCTCACATTACATTTGTGCTACAGTTGCTGTTGTATATAAAAGATACAAAATAATTTTTAATCAAAATTGAGGCACAAGAGTGGGACCCTTCCTATTGACTAGTGGTATTAGATATCACTAGTTTATACACCTGCATAGGACATTCAGGTGGATTAAGAGCTATCCAGTATTACTTGAACAAACGCCCACTTAAGTATGCAGCACATAAGGAGATGCTACTGGAATTTACAGAGTTCTGTTTAACTAACAATATTTTTCTCTTTCAAGAGGATTATTACAAACAGATCTCTGGAACGGCGATGGGTACTTGCTTCGCCCCCAGCTACACAAACTTGTTTGTTGGCTATTGGGAGGAACAAGTGCCCAGGTAGCATCAAGGAGCATGGGGTTCTGGAGAGGTCATTGCATGGAACAAGTACATTGATGACCTGTTCCTGATTTGGATAGGATCAGCTGAATCTGTGAATGAATACATTACAATCTTAAATGACAACACTTTGAATTTACATTTTTCAGGCAAGGTTAGTTCAGTGGTAGTGAACTACCTCAACCTGAGAGTGTTTATTAATAATGACAAAATCCATACGGCTTTGTAAAGAAAGCCCACAGCTGGCAATTCCACGCTTCATGCGTCCAGTAGCCATCTGCCCAAACTGATACAGAGTATACCATTTGGGGAGCTCTTAAGACTCAAAAGGAAGAGCTCTCGTAACTGTGATTTTGTAGGGGCGGCACAAGATTGTATAGCCAGATTTCGAAACAGCGGTTATGTTGACATACTACTGACTAAAACACTAGATAGGGCAAGACACATCCCTAGACATAACCTCATCTGCGATAATCCCAGACAGAAGAAAGATCTGAGGGGTGGGAAATTTAGATTAATTACCACTTTCTCTGAGGGAGCCACAACTCTTAAGAGGATTCTTAAGAAAAATTGGCACATTCTGAACACTGATACGATCATCAGTGAAGATATACCCAATGTTCCATTAGTAACTTTCAAAAAAGCCAGAGCCATCAAAGACATGCTGGTGCATAGTAATCAAGCTAAAGATATGTCTAAAGCATGGACTTTGAAGAGATGCAGGGTTTTTCCCGTGCAGCAAGTGCAAAGCTTGCAAGCACAGCAAAAGGGTTCTAGGATATAGTATTCCGGAAACCACACTCAAAAGGAATATAACCAAGTGTATAACCTGTAATACTGCTTACGCTGTGTATTGTCTAGTGTGCCCATGTGGATTAAGATACGTGGGTAGCACTATCCATCCGGTGAAAGTTCGTATCTTAGGGCATTTGCATGCCATTGCTAAGCAAGATCAAGCCCATCAAGCCTATCCTGTGGCAAGGTATTTCGCCAGCATTCACCAAAGCAATAGGGATCTGTTGATGTTCTTCGGCCTTTACCATGTCCCTGCTAACATCAGAGGAGGGGACAGAATTTAAAGGCTACGAAGACTTGAGTCTCGTTTCATTATTGATTTGCAGACCAAAATCCCAAAAGGGCTTAACAGCGGGGACGAATTGGTAGTGCATTTAGGGGAGTAGCTGCAATTTAAGAGTTTGTTGTGTGTGTGTTTAGGATGTCTACAGAGAACATGATCAAAGATGACTGTGAATTAACTTTTAGTTTTTCATGCATTATTGGGTTTTAAGCCAATATACGGCATTAGAACATTAGTGGGTTTTTTTCTTAAAAAATATATTTTAAAACATATATTCACCCATTTCGGATATATGTAATAGGCATTTGTCATAAGTTTAGCAAGATCAAGCCCTATAAATGGGCTTGTGGCCGATACATGGCATAATTGTTTTACTACCCCCACAGTAGTAGTAAGAGGGGGGGAAGGGTTGACAGTTGGAATGGGGGGAAAAAGCAAGGGAGAAAATGGCCATTTCATATGCATACGGAAATTGTTAAAACTAATAAAGAGATTGTCCTTCAAAAATGCAGAAGAGATTCTCCGGGAAACAAACTGTAAAATGTTATGGGGAGGATAAAAATAGGCTCCTGGAACGTGGCGGGGCTCAACGATAGAGTAAAGAGAGCTAGTGTGCAAGAATTAATTAAACAGGGGTCTTATGATGTACTATGCTTCCAGGAGACTCATGTTGCGTGGGAAGATAGGGATTTGTTGAGAATGCCCGGCTACGATCTGCTAGCAACCACTACACAAACTTCGAAAACTTGTGGTGTAGCTATTTTTGCAGGAGATTTCTAGGACAGGCCAAACGCAAGCTGGTTCACGCCTTGGGTAGATGGGTCATCATTGAGTTAGAACCTGGTATTACAATCTGCTCAGTTTACGCACCTAATCTTGACGATGCACGTATATTTGAAGATCTTGAACTAGAACTGGCATCTTGGCCTAGGATATTGGTTTTGTGTGGTGACTTGAATATTTCTCTAAATCATGTAGGACTGCCTCAAAACCAGTATATGTCCACCTATACGGGGAGAAAACCAAGAGCGTTCAGAGCGCTATCTCAACTTAGTGAGAGCTTGGATCTAACAGACATCTGGGCTGATAAGTGGCAATCTGATCCAGGTTATACTTATTTTTCATTTCCTCACAATAAATATGTTCGAATTGATTATTTTTGGGTTGTTAGAGATCATGCCGTCAGTGCAGAAATAGATAGAAGCCCTAAAACACTCTCGGATCATAATATGCTTACCCTTACTATTAATGTAACGAGTCTCCATAGGCCCTGCTCAACCTGGACATTCGATAAGAAACTCTGAATTGAATACATTGACTATATAAAGATCTGGACGCAGGCTTTTTTCGGCTGTAATCTATACAGTGCCTCGCGGTGCGCAGTGTGGGACTGCTTTAAAGCCGCTCTTAGAGGTGAGACTATGAGCTTCGTTTCCAAACAAAGAAAAGAGCTAAATTTGGTTAATCAGCAGCAAATGCAAGAATTGGCCATAGCTGAGCAAGATCATACATAAGAGGTAAGGAAGGTGTAGAATCACTACGTAAATTACTAATTCTCAAAGCCAAAATAATAGTAGGATCAATCAGAAGGCAGCAGAAACCTTCCAAACCAGTCAAAATAAAGTATATGAAGACAGCGAAAGGGTCGGAAAGCAATTAGTTCTGTATACCCGTCAAAAACAGTCACTCAATAAAATCTCCAGTATTAAATCAAATGGCAGAGTATATACCGAACCCAATGATATAATGGATGTTTTTAAAGACTATTACCAAAATCTATATTGCAATGAGGAGACCCTTGAGTTAGATGAAATTAGAGAGACCTTGTGGCTTTGGCTAATGGAGTGTGGTTCGAATAATATTCTAGATCCAAACACCAGAGACGATCTAGATAAAGATATCACGCTACTAGAACTGCAACTAGCCCTGTCGGAATTAACACCTAACAAAGCAGCAGGTCCGAATAAGATCCCTCTCGATCTTTATAAAATCTTAGGCGGAGTCATTACACCGTATCTGTTAGATTTATGTATAGGTATTCAGGGGAATGGTAATACGCCAACATCCTGGAAAGAAACCAATATAGTGATATTTCCCAAAAAGGGCAAGCCTCCAGATCTGCCCACCTCATACCGCCCAATTTCCCTGATCAACTCAGACTGGAAATTATACGCGAAGGTCTTAGCCAACAGGCTCAGGAGGGTTATAGAACGTCTGGTCTCCCCGTGGCAGCACAGCTTTATACCCCATAAAGGAACCACAGATCATACTCGTAGGGTTATAGCATTATTTGACATCATGGCTGCAACGGGGGGCCAGATGTCTATGATCCTCCTTGATGCCGAAAAGGCCTTTGATCGAGTCTCTTGGAAATATCTTAGGGCAGTATTCAAACTCAATCCGGACAAGACGGAGCTGGTCTTGACCGGAGGTGGCTGCAGCCCCTGGTCTCCTTCCCACTGGCCCCTTTCACTCGGTGTTCCCCCTCTCCCAGTTCCTAAAGTCAAAACTCTCGATATCCTTCTTAACCCCCAACTTTCTGTTCACTCTCAGGTTAGTTCTGTTGTGTCCTCTTGTTTCTTTTCCCTTAGGACAATCAGGAAGATTTCCCGCTTCTACTCCCTCCCGGCTCTAAAAATCATCGTGATGGCAATGGTGCTCTCCCGCCTTGATTATGGCAACATAATCTATAATGGCGCGCCGGCCTATGCTATTCACCGTCTGCAACTAGTGCAGAACCAGGCTGCTCGCCTGATTCATGGCCTGCCCAAATTTCATCGTGCCACCCCTCTACTGCAGGCATTACACTGGTTGCCTGTGAAAGAGCGAGCCTTATTCAAACTTGGCTGCCTCACCTTTCAGGCCAAAATGGGCACCGATCCGGAGTTTATTTGCTCTGCCATCAAGCCCTACATGCCGGGTAGAGAACTCCGCTCCACCCACATTGCACTTCTGACCACTCCACGATTTAAAAAGAAGAAGGCTGGTGGAACAAAATTTGCGGTCCTCGCCCCAGCTTTCTGGAACTCCCTCCCTGTGGGACTTAGCACTTCATCTTCCTACACAGAGTTCCGGAAAAGTCTTAAAACCTTGCTTTTCTCCAGAGCTTTTGCTGCCTAATCCCCCTTTGCCACTGTCGTTGTTCGCAATCTGAAAAGCGCCATGAAACCGCTTGGTAAAAGCGCGCTAAATAAATGTTTTTAAATTCAAATTCAGTATTAGAGTACAACAACTTGGGGGTTGGTTTCATTAAATCCGTTCAAGGAATGCATCAAAATCCAATTGCTAAAATCCAGACTATGGGCCTCGAATCTGGAACACTCACCATTTTAAGGGGTACGAGACAGGGTTGTCACTGCTCCCCGATTCTGTTTGCCCTATACATAAATCCCCCGGTTTTGAAGCTATTGGCGAGTATGATAATAAGACCTATTACTATCGGCATGCATGAAACTAAGATACTCGCCTATGCCGATGATGTGGCGGTTGTAACATCTAACCCCACTGAGGCAATTGAGAATATAGAGAACATTACCCATTCTTTTGGTACTATGTCTGGATATTCTCTAAACCGTGAGAAAACTGTTGTTATATACACCAACAATATTATATTTAATGATTCCAGAAGGGCACCCGACGCAGTATATCTAGGCGTATCTATCTCTCTGCAAATAGAAAACATTAATAAACTTAATTATGGCCCCCTTCTTGGTAATATAAAAAAAGACCTCATGAGGGTCAATAGTTTCCATCTATCAATAATTGGTAGAGTAAATTTTGTTAAAATGAATATCCTCCCTAGGATACTTTATTTGTTTAGGGCAATCCCTCTAATTGCTGAGGATAGGATGATAACGGCTCTTGAATCACAAATATCCAAATTCATTTGGGGCTATGGTAAAATAAGGAGATCTATGAAATATCTATCACTACCGCAGGAAAGAGGTGGTTTGAGTCTTCCAAATATAACCTTTTATTTTTGGGCCACTCTTCTCCAAGGGATGTCTTATCTAATGAATGTAAAACCGAATCTCCTTAGAGGCTTACCGCTGCTTTCTGGACGCCCTTGTTGAGAGTAGAGAGGGATTCTTGTTGCTGCTCTGAGACCTAGCCCGCCCGCCTCCCGCCGCCAGACCCTAGCTCCAACACCGGGTCCGGCCGCCGAGCGGAGTGCGGCGCTGGTTGCTCCTACCACACTACAACTCCCAGCATCCTCGGAGACGCTTCTTGCGTCAATCACGCGCCAGGCGGCGCTTAAAGCTGCTGCAACCCCGGTCGAGAGGGGGAATCTCCTTAGAGGCTTACCGCTGCTTTCTGGACGCCCTTGTTGAGAGGAGAGAGGGATTCTTGTTGCTGCTCTGAGACCTAGCCCACCCGCCTCCCGCCGCCAGACCCTAGCTCCAACACCGGGTCCGGCCGCCGAGCGGAGTGCGGCGCTGGTTGCTCCTACCACACTACAACTCCCAGCATCCTCGGAGACGCTTCTTGCGTCAATCACGCGCCAGGCGGCGCATAAAGCTGCTGCAACCCCCGTCTCGCGGGACGCAAGCGGGATGCCCGGGGCGAAGCCCGGGCAAAGGGCGGGCCGTCTGAGGCCGTCCGAGGTCGGCCAAGGTTGGGTTGGGCTAGGAATTCTGCCCAATCCTCTACAGGTCTACAGACGATCACTGTTCTTCTGATCCATCGACCTTCAGGGAAAATATCCTCTCCTTATTTACCTTCTAAGCCTTGTTGTGGAGCTAAAGCCATCTGTATATATGCCTGGCAGGAAGCTAACGCCAGCCACTAACACTATGGAGAACTACCTAGTTCAGGTAGTGGCGAAAATAAATAGTGATAGAAGGTCTTCTTTGGGCTTGGATTCATCTACACAATCTCCATTAGTAGATAAAGAGATAGAGGACCCCTTTGATTTGCTAAATAGTAGCCTCTCGGGAGTGCCACATGCTTCCGCCCAAGATACTGTTACCATCCAGCCCAGTGGCACAGTGGCCAGTACTGAAGATAACAGTGACAATGAAGCAGTGACTGTGAGCCCTACGACTTGCGAACCTATTATCCCTTCAACTGTCCCTATTCCGGCACCGAGGGTTACAGGGGCCAAAAGAAAAACTATACAAAAACGGGTGGGACTAAGGTCAGCTAAAAATAAAATTGCAACACCACCAAGAAAACTTTCTGATGAGGAGGAAGATGATCTGACTGGGGAAACCTATGAGAAATTTTGCTCTTTGATGGATACAAAAATCAAAGGGATAGTTAAAACTTTGATTAGCAAAATTGACAAACTAGCCGCTGAGGTAACTAAATTGGAAGGTCTGCTAGGAAAAACTCTGGGTGAAGTGGGGAAACTCCCAGAAGTTATTACGTCCAGTGTTCAACCTTTGGTTAATGACATTCAATCAATTAAATCCAACGGACTGATTCCTACTGCTGCCCCAAATCCCACAGTGGCTCCACTGATAAACCCACCGGATAATTTCCTTGGTGTTGCACCCTCCGTCGATTTCAATGGTGAACCTAATACTTCGAAAGGGTCATTTGAGCTGGTGGTGGAAGCTTCGCCACTAGTTCTTGTACTAGCAAATGTGCCCCCTCTGGCTCCTGGTGAAGTTGAAACAACATCATCACTTCTAAATAAATCTTTATCTTGGCTAACTAATAACATGGCCATATCCCCGTGGGGCAAACAGCAGCTAGCTGAAGAATTGGTAAACGCAAGAAGAGTGGAGTGGATTGGGAACAGGGAAAAAAAGTTCAAGGGCGATTGCGTCGTGCTCAATCTGTCTGACCCTGAGGTTTTACCAAACATCTTGCCTAATATTTTTCCTCCACAGAGACGATCTACTTCTATTGTTCCACTGACTCTTGACTTCTTTTACCCCCGGAAAGGCAGAGGTCCCAATCCAAGCACTTTAAGAACAAAATGGAATGTTGTAACTAAAAGGGGCAGCAAGAATTTTGGTTCCGTTGAGTGGGGTCTGGGACTAGAAAATAGATTCTCCGCTCTTTCCAATTTAGACGCTTGTGATTGACAAATAACTAATCGTATGCCTCTGCTGCAAAATTCTTCAGCCGCTTGCACAACAGAGGGGCCTAGTCGAGCTATAGGTACTTCAAATATGTCATGTAATGTTGATGTTTCAGTAGGATTAACTCATCCAATAGTAAATGATATTGTTAATGTTGACACAAATTCGAATGGGTTTGACCACTGTTCTGCAACAAGTGCGGAGCACGCCCCCGGGAATTTATTATCCTGGAATGTAGCGGGGCTCAGTTCCAAAATGGACTGTGGAGAATGGTTCGTATTTGTTAGCAAGTATGACGTTTGCATTTTTCAAGAAACATGGGCCTGTGATCCTGTCTTTGCTTTGGGGTATTTGAATTATTATGTACCGGCCATAAAAGGTCCCAAAGGGAGACCGATGGGAGGACTCACTATATGGGTTCGACAGTCCCTGAAAATGTTAGTAAAAGATTTGGAGCTTAATCATAAAGACATCCAACTCATTAGACTTTCGAGGGACTCATCCACCAGCATTGATATTTATAATTTATATGCTAGAGGAGGAAGTGCTGGCAAATCAGTGGTCCTATCGTCTCTGTATAATTACCTAGATAGCCATTCTTCTGGGAATAACATTATATTGGCAGGAGACCTAAACCGTACTTTTGAACCCCTTGCTACTGGTGAGGCCTTTTTAGGTGCGGAGGAAGATAAGATCTGGGAAATCCCTGCACTTGACCTAACCCCAATAACTCGCTGGACCGAGGACATTTTAGGTTTGAATGCTATGTGCCTTGAGCATGGGCTAAGGGCCTTAAACGGTCGTACCAAGTCAGACAGAGTATCTGCCATGACTTTTAATAATGGAAGATCCAGGAGTCGTATTGACTACGTTATATGCAGTATGCCCCTGTGGTCATCCATTATTGATATGGAGGTTAAGGAAAGGTTAGAGAGTGACCACAACCCTCTTTGTGTTCTCCATAAATGGTGGCTGTCTGATGCTCTTAGTGCTTCTGCTGATCCCTTACCCCCGTTGATTGTGCCTACAAATGACTTACGCAGGCTGAGGTGGACCAGGGTTAAAACAGATCAGCTGGTTTTGGAAAAAATAAGTATGGCAACTGACAGGGCTATCATGGCCCTTGAGGGTGAAGCTGGGCTCTCTCCTAGCAATAACACTGCCACCAAGGTCCATGAAGTTCTTTTTAACGAAATTAAAGGCCATTTTCTGAAACCGGTAAATAAAAAGAAGATCGGTGCCTGTAGACCTGCACGATGGTACAATCATGAATGTAGGCTGGCAAGAACCTCCTTGGGTGATGCCATTAAAAACAAAAATCTAGAGGCTATTAGATCTGCCAGAAAGTATTACAAACAGTGCATCGCAAAAGCAAAAAAAGATTGGGATGAGGCTCACTGGAACAACTTAAAAAATGCAAGTGATCGTAAAGACTCCAGGCTATTTTGGCATATAGTAAAATGGGGACATGACAGGTTAGAAGAGGCTAGCACTAATAATGTCTCCCAGGATGCATGGGTTAATTCTTTAGCGAACAGTATGCCTCTAGAGATCAGGTAGTGGATAGAAGATGTCTGCATCCTTTACCAACTGAGGATGACATCTTCACTAAGAACGAAATAGTCACTGCCTTGAACACCGTTCGAAGTGGACCGGCCCCTGGTATTGACGGGGTTCCGGCCGATGTTTTCTTGAATGACACTGATAGATGGAGCAATTATATTTATTTGTTGATAAATTTGATCACCAGAGGGGCAGATATCCCATCAACCTGGCGGGGCGCTGTAATCATCCCTATATATAAGAAAGGAGATCGAGCACAGCCTGGTAATTATCGCCCCATTAGTTTAATAGACACCATTCAGAAAATAGTGGGGCGAGTAATTGTCAATAGGTTGCTTGACTGGGCTGATGAATGCAACATTCTATCCCCCTTCCAGGCTGGATTTCGCAGGGCAACCAGTACTGTGGATCAAGTCTTCCGTTTCCGACTGATACAGTGGAAGACCGTGGTGCTAGGCGGAGGTAGCCTGTACGCAGCATTTGTTGATCTGCGGGCTGCTTTCGACCTGGTACCTAGGGCAAAACTGTGGGAAGTGCTTGAGACACTAGGGGTCCCTGGGGATCTGTTGATTTTAATTATGCGACTGCATGAGGGCAACTATGCCAAAATACGATGGGGAGGATATGGGAATGATACTGCCGAATTTCCTGTTGAGCGCGGGGTTCGGCAGGGATGTTCAATGGCCCCTACTTTGTTTACCCTTTTTATTAACGGCATCGTTTCTCGCATGCAATCTCGGGCTGTTGATGCCCCTTCTCTTGCTGGTGAGAAAGTCCCTATTTTATTGTTCGCCGATGACACCTTAATTTTATCAAAAACCCCTAGCGGTTTACAAAAAGCATTGGTAATATTTGATGAGTTCTGTGCTGATCATGGACTTGAGGTGAATGCGTCCAAGACAAAACTCATGGCTTTTAACCCACATAGAAATTTTAAATAAAAAATTACCATGAGTGGTCGCACCCTGGAAGTCGTAAAATCCTTCACTTATCTGGGGATCCTGATCTCTAACGACAATAAGTGGCAGCAACATCTCAACATCGCCACACTAAGGCACAAACAGCTAGCCGGCGCTATAATCAAGGAGCATAGGAAGTCACTGACAAAACCCATTAAACCACCCTTGATAATATATGAGGCCAAGGCAATTGGGTCTGCTTTGTATGGTGCGGAGTTATGGGGGTATGAAAATCTCCATGAACTCCAACTATCTGAAAATAAATTTTTGAGGTCATTGACAGGTACCCCACAGAGCAGTCCGCTATTGCCCCTGCGCTATGAGTTAGGTAGAAGAGAAATTACGGAAAAGGCAAAACTACGTCCGATACTATTCTGGCGTAGACTTTGGACTACGCCAGAGCTCTCCCACTATGCGGAAGGGTTCATAGATGTTATTAAGGCTGACCATTACAATAAAATCAGATGGCTTAAAACACTAAAGACTGCACTGCTCAATCTAGGACTATATGCTTTATGGACCGATCCTGCTGGGGCTTTATTTCCCTCTAAGTCTGTTTTAAAAGACACTTTTTGGGAATATGTTCCCAATAGGAGTATGCTCAATGCTAATAGTGGGACCATGGCCACTAATTACCTAGAAGTTAAAATGTACCCCACTTATGAAAAGTATTGGGATTATATAACGAACCCCTTGGACAGGAAACTGTTATTTCAATTGAGGGCAGGCTCGCTTCCCCTTCGTAATTTAACAAGTAAATGGAAATCCGGGGGGGTTGCATCCTGTCCAGCCTGTGGGGTAGGAAAAGAAACTCTAGGTCACTTTTTGTTTTGTTGCCCAGTATATTTTGCCCCAAGGCGAGCCTGGTTGGCTCCCATGTGTAGGAATTTAGGTACAAAAAGTAGCATGGTGGCACTGCGTATTGTAAAATCCACCTTTGAAGAATGGATCAATATTGCAACTGCAAAGTACTTGGGGTGGGCATGGGTTTTAAGGCAGAGACTGTTGGTAAGCTAACTACTTGCCACCAAGTTGACCAGAGACTGCTAGACAGCTGTCTATTCTCTGTAACAGCTTAGAAATAGTCAGAGACTGCTAAACTAATGTTTATGCTCTGTAAATCCTTTGGCTGTTCAGAGACTGCTAGACTTTATGTCTATTCTCTGTTTATGTACATGCTTATTTAATGTGTCATCGGCTTGAACTTTGAACTTTCAACGGAATGAATTCTTGAGGATTTTTAATTGTTATTATGATTATTTCCCCTCTGGTATTTTTAACGGTAATGCTTTTTGCACCTATATATATGATGTGTCATTGTTTTTAATTGCCTAAATTGTGTAATAGTTTTTAATTGTTTAAACTATGTAATGTGCTTTGTCCGATTGAATGTAAATTTAATTGTTTTTAACTACATGTTTGTATGTCTTGCTTTTATGAGTAATACTCGAATAAAGCACTTTTTGAATTGTAAAACCAATTAGTAACAATTTAATTGGTAATGGAATCCCCACAATTTATGAGCTAGCTGTGGGAAATAAAGCAAAGGGACTCTTGTTGAGGCAGTTGGAGCCTTCTTACTACAAGAAGGTCAAGTTTAAAACTATTAATAGTGCCTGGAGGGTATGGAAAAAAGTATCCAAACATATGAACATTCCTAGGATTAATAAACACACACCACTATGGCATTCTTTCTTGCTCTCTAGGCAAGTCAATGATGACATTGCTAAGAGGTGGGAAAGCTTGGGAGTACTAACGGTGGGTGACTTTATGGATCCCGACCCTCGGGTTAGGTTCTCTAATCTGCAAATAAAATGTAATATCCCGCCCTCCGACTTTTTTAAGTATATTCAAATAAACACAATCCTTACTCTAAAACTTTCAGATACCTCACTGCTCAAAATCTCTTTGTTTGACCATACAGGAAAGAAAACATCAAGGATAGGTACAATATACGAGCTAATAAAGGATCAACAACAGAATGATTTGGATAGAACAGAGTCACATTGGGCAACTAGATTGGCTAACCAAAATGTTGATATCGATAAGGTTCTCTCGCTCAGTGCTAGGCTATTTTTAACAGCTGCCCATAAGGCCCAACTTTATAAGACTGTATATAATCTATACTATACGCCGGCAAAATTGAAAAGAACTGATGATAAGTGTCCCATGTGTGGCATAGGTCCGGTCCACTTGCTACATATGTTCACTGAATGCCCTAAGCTAACTTTGTTCAAATCAAAAATATCTGAATTTTGGGAGGAGATATTTGGACACAAAGTTTCTATGTCCCCTATGTCCCCTACCCTCTATGTTCTGGGATATGACAATACTTTAGGGCACAGTGAGGAAGTAGAAAGATGCCTGTTTTTGGGCATGGCGGTATACAGGATTATATTGGCTGCCCGATGGAAAGATTCTGAGCCCCCTAATTTTCAAATTTGGCTAACCCGCTTCTCAGGGATATTTAATCAAGAAATGGCAATTTATTCAACAAAGGGCAAAAAGTCTAGACAACAGGGTATTCAACTTTGGCAGCCTGTTTCCACCTGGAAAGATGGGTTTTACAAAACTAGTTGCTATCGTACCCTCCCCTGTTAATATGTGAATATTTTTTTTTTTATATATCTCGGTGATAAAAATTTATGTGTTTTTTATATATATCTGCATTTATATCGCTCAATGTTTTAAAATTGTAATATCCTTGTAACTACTCTTTATTTCTATATGCATTTTGAAGTTGCTAAATAAAAAATTTAGAAACAAAAAAAAAAAAAGGTTAAAGTAACATAATAGTTAGGTGAATATGTCAGTAACAAAAATAAAGAGCGCTCTCCAATTTTAAGTAATTTTAACCCCAGGGGTAGGTTCTCTGTGGCCTTTAGAGGCTTGGGGGCCCAGGGGTGTGAGGCCCCCTTCTCCATTTTGAAATATTTCTGACCCGGGCCTCTGATAGCTCTGCACAGGGGACCCTTTAATATTGAAATTGTCCGTAGAGATGAGGTCTCCAGGGCCTATTGAATCTCCGGGAGGGGGGGGGGGCACTTATTTGCAAATTAAAGCTGAGGGTGGTGGACTCCCAGCAGCCTTTAATGCCTCAGGGAGGGGGCGGGGGACACAGCCCTCCTCCCCTTACTAAATACTGCCCCAGGGATTGGTTCCCCAGGCCTTTTAATGAATAAATGTGGACCGGCCATCAATTTGTCTGTTTTTAGGTCTCGGCTAAACACGCGGAAGCGCGTCCCGCCGAGATCTTTTGTTAGCGAGTGTGCTTCCCATGAGACAGTTCCGGCCGCGCGCATCCTTGGAGCCGATTTGAAACGGGAACGCGCGCTGTGGCCAGGCGCTGTCTCCTGGGAAGCTCAAGCACCACACATGCATGCGCATACACACACACAAGCGCCCACGCACGCACGCACATACATACATACAGAGACACCCCCCCCTGACACATACACACACACACACAAGTGCACCGAGGCCCCCCCTCCCTCCCTCCCTCACCCGCCGTCACCGTCGCACACATACATACACACACGAGCATACACGCGCACACACACACACACACCCCCCCAGCCTTTTGGAACTTACCTGGCCAATGTCGGGGACTCTGCTCTCAGCACGCGGCACCCAACCTCCTGCTGGCGCGGCCCCGGGGCTCCACACCGCTCACAGGAGCCCCGGGCGCGAGACGCATTTGACTCCGCCTGCCTCCTCTTCCGGTCTGGACGTGGCCCCGCCCCTGACACAGGTGACCGTGCCTGACTTCCGGGGCGGCCGCGGCGGGATTCCGGGAGCATTTAGGATGCTCCTTAGCATGTACGTTGACTACTATGTATGTGTGTTACATTAACTCTTCTTACTCCGTCTAATCGTTTTAATTAAATTACTTCCAAATATTTTGAATTGCACTTTAATATGACAATGGTTGCAGTCTGTGACGGTCTTAAAGTACCGAGTGACATTGGTTAACGTGTTTTTAAGGTAAAATCGTAGCTCTATACAAAACATTAGCTCCTCGTGAACGATCACAAACACAACGCAACACACTCCACAACATGACACAACGCATAATCCAGGGTGAGTTCAGCTTAGTTTATGGCATTATGGTGTGTGTCTTGTAGGTGCCCCTTAACCCGTGTATTCTCGTATTATGGCACATTCGATTTTTTATATAAACTGTACTTTGTGCCCGTCATAACATTAGTCATCACTGATAACAACGAATCCCGCCTTAGAATTCCGACCTTTGTATTTAAAGGTAAATCAACGGTCACAAACCGATCCCCGAGTGCAAACCGCTTGTAACTTTAGGTCACACAAAAAAACACTCTTCCTTTTAACGTCCAACATTTTCAAAATCTTCTTTAATCATTGACCTTTCATTTATTTACATATTTAATAATTTAATAATAATTGACTGTCGTCGCCGTTCCCCTTATGTGCCGTTGCTCTGCGGTCTCCTTTGAAATGTGCGCTTTTCGCGTCGCTCCCGCCGTCTCCTCCCCTGTGAAGTCGTGTGTGTACTTTTGTTTCGCTCTCCCTGCTCCATGATGCGCGCTGTATTTCTCGAGCCCTTTTCGCGGATTTCCTTCCTCGCTTTCTGAAGCCTCTCTCATGTCTGGTGGTCACAGCTGCCCCCTGATGGTCCCTTCGATAATAACATCAAAACGGTTTCCAAACACAAGCCCACGCAGGCCCTGTAAGTTTGTTCGGACACTGGAGGGGGTTCAAGTCGACCTATTCTCTCCATGCCCACTGTGCAAACAGATGGGACCCCTTTAAAGGACGCGGGGGCACCCCAAAGCACACAGAGTCTTTGATTGACACCTAACTAAACTACGGGGGAGTGAAATTAGGGAGCTGCTGTGTGTAAGCTAATGACGACTGTGGGCGACTGGCCGTGTGCCCGCCACCACGGCGGAGCCTCTTCTGGGGTCAAAGGCCAGCTCGCCCACCTTTGGCACTGGTCGCTCTCATCTCCACTCCCAAACTCGGATTAGCAGTTAGGTCCATTGTATCCATCCCATCACCTCTTGCGCGTCCTAGTCTGTCATTTCAGCGCCCACAGTACCGCAATGATTTCTGGTTAGCGAGTGTGCTTCCCAGGAGACAGTTCCGGCCGCGCGCATCCTTGGAGACGATTTGAAACGGGAACATGCGCTGTGGCCAGGCGCTGTCTCCTGGGAAGCTCAAGCACCACACACGCATGCGCATACACACACACAAGCGCCCATGCACGCACGCACATACATACATACAGAGACACCCCCCCCCTGACACATACACACACACGCGCACACACACAAGTGCACCGAGTCCCTCCCTCCCTCCCTCCCCCGCCGTAATGATGCAGAGTAGTGAGTGCAGAGTAGTGAGTGCAGAGTAGTGAGTGCAGAGTAGTGAGTGCAGAGTAGTGAGTGCAGAGTGCAGAGTGCTGAGTGCAGAGTAGTGAGTGCAGAGTAGTGAGTGCAGAGTAGTGAGTGCAGAGTAGTGAGTGCAGAGTAATGAGTGCAGAGTAATGAGTGCAGAGTAATGAGTGCAGAGTAGTAATGCAGAGTAGTGAGTAGTGAGTGCAGAGTAGTGAGTGCAGAGTAGTGAGTGCAGAGTAGTGAGTGCAGAGTAGTGAGTGCAGAGTAGTGAGTGCTGAGTGCAGAGTAGTAATGCAGAGTAGTGAGTAGTGAGTGCTGAGTGCAGAGTACTGAGTGCAGAGTGCAGAGTAGTGAGTGCAGAGTAGTGAGTGCAGAGTAGTGAGTGCAGAGTAGTGAGTGCATAGTGAGTGCAGAGTAGTAATGCAGAGTAGTGAGTAGTGAGTGAAGAGTAGTGAGTGCAGAGTAGTGAGTGCTGAGTAGTGAGTGCAGAGTGCAGAGTGCTGAGTGCAGAGTGCAGAGTGCAGAGTGCAGAGTGCAGAGTGCAGAGTGCAGAGTGCAGAGTGCAGAGTGCAGAGTGCAGAGTGCAGAGTGCAGAGTGCTGAGTGCAGAGTAGTGAGTGCAGAGTAGTGAGTGCAGAGTAGTGAGTGCAGAGTAGTGAGTGCAGAGTAGAGTAGTGAGTGCAGAGTAATGAGTGCAGAGTAATGAGTGCAGAGTAGTAATGCAGAGTAGTGAGTGCAGAGTAGTGAGTGCAGAGTAGTGAGTGCAGAGTAGTGAGTGCAGAGTAGTAATGCAGAGTAGTGAGTGTTGAGTGCAGAGTAGTAATGCAGAGTAGTGAGTAGTGAGTGCTGAGTGCAGAGTACTGAGTGCAGAGTACTGAGTGCAGAGTGCAGAGTGCAGAGTACTGAGTGCAGAGTACTGATTGCAGAGTGCAGAGTGCAGAGTAGTGAGTGCAGAGTAGTGAGTGCAGAGTAGTGAGTGCAGAGTAGTGAGTGCATAGTGAGTGCAGAGTAGTAATGCAGAGTAGTGAGTAGTGAGTGAAGAGTAGTGAGTGCAGAGTAGTGAGTGCTGAGTAGTGAGTGCAGAGTAGTGAGTGCAGAGTAGTGAGTGCAGAGTGCAGAGTGCTGAGTGCAGAGTGCAGAGTGCTGAGTGCAGAGTAGTGAGTGCAGAGTAGTGAGTGCAGAGTAGTGAGTGCAGAGTAGTGAGTGCAGAGTAGTGAGTGCAGAGTAGAGTAGTGAGTGCAGAGTAGAGTAGTGAGTGCAGAGTAATGAGTGCAGAGTAATGAGTGCAGAGTAGTAATGCAGAGTAGTGAGTGCAGAGTAGTGAGTGCAGAGTAGTGAGTGCAGAGTAGTGAGTGCAGAGTAGTAATGCAGAGTAGTGAGTGCTGAGTGCAGAGTAGTAATGCAGAGTAGTGAGTAGTGAGTGCTGAGTACAGAGTACTGAGTGCAGAGTACTGAGTGCAGAGTGCAGAGTAGTGAGTGCAGAGTAGTGAGTGCAGAGTAGTGAGTAGTGAGTGCAGAGTAGTGAGTAGTGAGTGCAGAGTAGTGAGTGCAGAGTAGTGAGTGCAGAGTAGTGAGTGGTGAGTGCAGACTAGTGAGTGCAGAGTAGTGAGTGCAGAGTGCAGAGTGCAGAGTGCAGAGTGCAGAGTGCTGAGTGCAGAGTAGTGAGTGCAGAGTAGTGAGTGCAGAGTAGTGAGTGCAGAGTAGTGAGTGCAGAGTAGTGAGTGCAGAGTAGAGTAGTGAGTGCAGAGTAGAGTAGTGAGTGCAGAGTAATGAGTGCAGAGTAATGAGTGCAGAGTAGTAATGCAGAGTAGTGAGTGCAGAGTAGTGAGTGCAGAGTAGTGAGTGCAGAGTAGTGAGTGCAGAGTAGTAATGCAGAGTAGTGAGTGCTGAGTGCAGAGTAGTAATGCAGAGTAGTGAGTAGTGAGTGCTGAGTACAGAGTACTGAGTGCAGAGTACTGAGTGCAGAGTGCAGAGTAGTGAGTGCAGAGTAGTGAGTGCAGAGTAGTGAGTGCAGAGTAGTGAGTAGTGAGTGCAGAGTAGTGAGTGCAGAGTAGTGAGTGCAGAGTAGTGAGTGGTGAGTGCAGACTAGTGAGTGCAGAGTAGTGAGTGCAGAGTAGTGAGTGCAGAGTAGTGAGTGCAGAGTAGTGAGTGCATAGTGAGTGCAGAGTAGTAATGCAGAGTAGTGAGTAGTGAGTGAAGAGTAGTGAGTGCAGAGTAGTGAGTGCTGAGTAGTGAGTGCAGAGTAGTGAGTGCAGAGTAGTGAGTGCTGAGTGCAGAGTGCAGAGTGCTGAGTGCAGAGTAGTGAGTGCAGAGTAGTGAGTGCAGAGTAGTGAGTGCAGAGTAGTGAGTGCAGAGTAGTGAGTGCAGAGTAGAGTAGTGAGTGCAGAGTAGAGTAGTGAGTGCAGAGTAATGAGTGCAGAGTAATGAGTGCAGAGTAATGAGTGCAGAGTAGTAATGCAGAGTAGTGAGTGCAGAGTAGTGAGTGCAGAGTAGTGAGTGCAGAGTAGTGAGTGCAGAGTAGTAATGCAGAGTAGTGAGTGCTGAGTGCAGAGTAGTAATGCAGAGTAGTGAGTAGTGAGTGCTGAGTACAGAGTACTGAGTGCAGAGTGCAGAGTAGTGAGTGCAGAGTAGTGAGTGCAGAGTAGTGAGTGCAGAGTAGTGAGTAGTGAGTGCAGAGTAGTGAGTGCAGAGTAGTGAGTGCAGAGTAGTGAGTGGTGAGTGCAGACTAGTGAGTGCAGAGTAGTGAGTGCAGAGTGCAGAGTGCAGAGTAGTAAGTGCAGAGTAGTGAGTGCAGAGTAGTGAGTGCAGAGTAGTGAGTGCAGAGTAGTGAGTGCAGAGTAGTGAGTAGTGAGTGCTGAGTGCAGAGTAGTGAGTGCAGAGTAGTGAGTGCAGAGTAGTGAGTGCAGAGTAGTGAGTGCAGAGTAGTGAGTAGTGAGTGCAGAGTGAGTGTGCAGAGCAGTGAGTGCAGAGTGAGTGTGCAGAGCATTGTGTGCTGTTGAGTGCAGAGTGCTGTGTATTGGCAATGTTAATGACAATGCCATTTATTTTTTATTTAAAGAAAAAAAAAATGTCATGAGCAATGCCAATAGCTCTACCTTTATTGATGCCGAGACCATTGCATTGCAAATGCTTGTTTCTTTTGTTTTATTTTGATACTGCAGAATCGTGGCAGATTTTTTCTGATTTTGGACCTAGGGGTCAGGGTATCCCTACCCTACCCTCTTATATTATTATCTGTTTTTTACTTCCGGACAAGGAGACTAAGTCCCAGAGTCATGTAATGTCTGCCAGCCACATTTTTCTGATGTTTCTGGCAGCCAATCAAAGTGCCTGCTGACACCCCCGAGATGGCTAAAGGGAAATGAAATTCCCTAGGCTTATCAGAACGCACTATTTTTTAATGGGGGGGTCAGGGGGTGAGTTTTGAGCCTCTCTCTGACCCAACTGTCTGCATGTACAATTATGTTTTAACCCTAATTTCTCAAAAATTATGGAACAGATTTACACCAAGTCACACAAAAAAACAATCTGCGAACGAAGATCTAGCTTGGTGCCAAATTAGGTGTAATTCATTCTGCAGTTTTTGCTATAGCCCTTCTTAAAGAGGTCTATGAAAAATACATGGAGATTTTGCATTTTAGGACCCTCTTTTTTTCTAAACCCCTGTTGAACGGATCACCCCAAAATTTTCCATGCACAAACTAGTCAAAAAGTACCACCTTTTTCAACTTTTTGTGGAGATTTGTCAAATGGGGCCAAAGTTATTAGCAACACAGAAAAAGCTTTTCTTATGGAACACCTATCCTAACTAGAACTATTATAGTGACTGGCACTGAGAAATATGATATAATATATATATATATATATATACATATATATATATATATATATATATATATATCTGCTCCAACAATCCCTCCCCGCAATCCTTGGGAAATAGGAGGCAGCACTCCAAAGATAGGTACACAAAGTTCTTTAATCTCACACAAAGCGCTTTCGGCACTCGGCCTTCGTCAGTAATGAGACGCAGATAACAAACATCAGATTGTTTTTAAACTCCCGCGTTGCACGGGTAGTAAACATAAAGATAGGACTACCATCAAAAATCAAATTAGAAAAATGGCGGTCGCCATCTTGGAATGGTAGTGGTCGCAATGTGTTATTCGCTTATGTTGCCAATAATACATAAGTAAATAACCAATTATAGAAAACACGCACTGAGGTCAATATCGCCACACAATGCGACTGTATAACTCTAAGTATTACGCCCTGGATGGGCAAACGGCATCTGCCAATTCAAAGTGGGTGCAATATGCTGATAAATCATACAAATGTAACAGTGTTAAAGTAATGTGGTGATCGAAATTGATCCCCACCGCCATATGGCCACAATATTAACACAAAACTCATGGTCCCCCTCTTCTCTTCATGTTATAAAGCCCTAAAATCTAACTTCACCTACAAACAACGAATAGCTCTAAAGAAACTTTGTGATGATTCGTCCCTGTTGTGCAAACCCTCGGATAAAGGAGGGAATATCGTGCTGCTAACCAAACCGCAGTATGAACAAGAAGCACTGCGGCAATTGAATGATCCCAACACGTATGCAAGGGTGAATGAATCAACATACAATAAGAGCATCAAAGATTACCACGACATGATACTAAAGTGGTATAACAATAACATGCTGAATGGTGATGAACATTTATTCCTGAGATGTCTAAATCCAGTAACTCCGACCTTTTATTATCTACCCAAGATACATAAGGATCCGGTAAACCCTCCCGGGAGGCCTATTGTAGCTTCTCAGGGCAGCTTGACTGAAAACTTGTCTATATATGTGGACTCTTTTCTTTCTCCCCATGTTGTCAATTTGAAATCCTATCTTACATATGTGTTAAACTACTATATGTGAGTATTGGTGTATATAAGTGAGTATATATGTGAGTTAGAGATTTGAAGAGTTCCTATATAACTAAGTATGTGTTTCTATAAGTGAGCAGTTAAGAGAGTCAGTATGTGTATGTTTGTGTGTATAGCTGTATATATAAGTAAATGGATGTTTCATAGTTTATTTGCATGTGCGAGTATATGTGTAAGTAACTCTATGGATGAGTATCGGTGTGTAACAGGATGTATAGGTGTATGAGTACATATGATGATTGAGTACATGTATGAGTGACTATATAGAACTGTTGGTGAATGAGTAGATGTGGACGAAGATGTTGGAATAGGTTGTTGTAACTGGTATTGGTATCTCCATTTTCTTGAAAAATGTTGTGTCTATTTTTGAATGTGTGTATCAAAGGTTATATTAGAGGTAGAGGAGGTCTGCCACTCTTTCACAAGGATGATGTCATCAGTGATGTCATTTGAGATGTCATGAGTGATGTCACTGACCATGTCATGAGTGATGTAATATGTGAGGTCATCAGCAGTGCATTGCGGGCGCGCAAGTTATAGTTAGCTGAACTAACTATAACGGGGGAATTTCAAAGGTTTTGTATGAGTAAAATGACCAGCTAACTTTAACTGGTGTGAAACCTTTGGTTTTTTCAGTGAATTGTCAAAGGTTTTTTATAATGCTAATTCCTAACTATAACGTGTGTGAAACCTATGGTTTTTTTCAGTGAATTGGCAAGGTTTTTTTAAATGCTAATTCCTAACTATAATGTGGCTGAAACCTATGGTTTTTTCAGTGAATTTCAAAGGTTTTTTAAATGGTCATTTCTAGCTAGAACGTGGCTGTAACCCATGGTTTTTTCAGTGAATTTCAATGGTTTTGTAAATGATAATTTTTAAATGTAATAATTGTTATATTTTTGTATACTGATTTACTACGTTATTATAAATTATTTATTTTTAGATATATTATTTTTTAAATTACATTACATATTTTTAATATAAATTGAAAAAAAAATGTTTACACCTCTCTGCAACGCAGCCCCCTGGCCTGTTTGCAGAGGGAGAACTAATTCCCCTTGCATACTGGGGGTCCCTGGGGGCCCACTAGCCCACCTGGAACCTCCAGTATGCGCCAGGGGGCTGCATTGCAGAGAGGTGTAATGAGGCCACACCCTTTTTTACACCTCTCTGCAACGCTGCCCCCAAGCGCGTTTGCAGAGGGGAACTAATTCCCCTTGCATACTAGGGGTCCATGGGGGCCAACTAGCCCACCTGGAACCTCCAGTATGCGCCAGGAGGCTGCATTGCAGAGAGGTGTAATGAGGCTATGCCTCTTTTTACACCTCTCTGCACCGCAGCCCCCTGGTGCGTTTGCACAGAGGGAACTAATTACCCTTGCATACTGGGGGTCCCTGGGGGCCAACTAGCCCACCAGGAGCCTCCAGTATATGCCAGGGGGCTTCACTTCTTTGCCCTGGGGGGCGGGCGGTCTCCAGGGCAGTGCGGGGGGGGGGGGGATTGGGCCCACCCAACACTTCTTCATCACATTGCCCCTGCGATTTGGTACCCCCGAGGGGTAATTTGAAAAAAAACATACCGGTTATCACATTGCCCCTGCGATTTTGTACCCCCGAGGGGTAATTTGAAAAAAAACATACCGGTTGTCAGAATCTAATCCCTTCTTGTCTATTCAGGAAAGTTAATACCTTCCTGTTCACTCAAGAAAGTTTCTAGTGACCTCTGAGCTAGCTGGCACACATAATTAAGTCTAACATATTCAATAGAGACCTAGTCGACCACAGTCCTACGTCTACACAATCGTTTATGTTATTCCAATGCGCAGAGCCTATTGGGAATATAGGAACTACACTACATGGCGGCCAACGTTTGGTAAGGCGATAAATTTAACGCTAGATACTAGAGTAACTCAGTCGTGCTTTTCACACAGACCCCTTTTTCCTGTAAAAACTCCAATACACGTCTGGAGTAGGTAAAAAGGTTATTATCCGCCAGAACTTAGTAGGAATAGATTCCTATGTATTAGTTTTTGGTTTAATCAAAGTTGAAGGATACATTATTCCAAAATATTGTGCACCTAATCTTTGTTTCCTTGAAACTTGCTCTGCTAACTTTCTGTCAGCAAAATGTCAGAGTGACGATGAAAGGGAGAGAGCTAGACTAGCAACTCAACTTTTGGCGGGAGACACAAGTCTCCAACAAAATGACCCGGATGCAATACTCATCCCGGTAAATGTAAGGAAAAATTTAACTATAAAACTTATAGAAAATGGTGTATCATCAAGAGGTGGTACAGTCATATTTGTGGTAGAGGCACATGAATGTCAGCAGGCAAAGGTATTCTATTCTTGGATAAATGTTCCAGCAGCAAATGCTGTAACACACGAGTTCCACTACTACAAAGCAGGGGAACCTCCAGCGGAATACGTTCCTTTCGAGGACGTTGAAATTCCACTAACTTACCAAGAGCATGAGCTCTGGTTCAATGGCGCCTTAAAACATCAAAATCACATTACCAGGCTCGGTCCACTAGGTAGACCAGGAGCCGCATGGCCGGTTCTAGCCCGCTATACACCACATCCTGACATTGAAACAATGTCAGACAAAGAACTTTTAGTTCAAATAAAAGAATTACCAAAAGCATATAGACAGTTAGTTCAATTAACAAAGGACAGCACAGCAATCCGACAGAAATTAAAAGAAACAGATATAGCAGAACAACCTTTTGAACTTGCCAGAATAAATGAAAAATCCTATGAAGAATTAGGTAGAGATAGTTTGGATGGGAAAACACTAAAATCACAACTAACTGAAAATGCTGAAATGACTTTCATTAAACGTAATTTAATTACTCCAAAAAAGAAGTGGGAGGGTAATAAGCAAACCACTCCCATGGAAAAACAGTTTCAGACCAGAGGAAGGTCTCCCCATTGGAGAGATAGGTTCCGGGCCGGGGGTGTAGGTCTCCCCAACGGGAGCCCTCTGAAAAAAGATATAACCTTAGAAATAGGTAAAATTTGAGAAAACCAGACAGATATCAAGATATTGATACACATTGCTCTAGATCTTTTCAGACTTCCTCACAGAAATTGGAAAGAAGAGGACGGTCAGAACATAAAGAAGAGCACGTCAAGTCCAAAGACAAAGAACCCGCTCATCAAAGTAAAAAATTACAATTTCCCAAAAAGAAGGTAGCCAGTATTAAAGTAAAAAATGCCGAGGATTCTGAGGACACAACTCAAGAACGGAGAATGGGCCCAGACAATGCTAGACAGCGCAGCAAAAGGGACTATAGCTCGCAACATCCTGATGAATCTTCTGGAGACAGTGGACACGAATGAATACATTCAAGTGGAAACTGCAGACACCAGAGTCAGTGTGCCTCATAAATTATATGAAATAACATTAAGTTTAGAGCGGGACAAACTAGGAAAATAAGAGGTCTCTTCTGGGAAAAACTATCTAGAGGTTATGATATCCTTTTAGCAGAAAAGGACTGGCCACCGGAGTTTGTCAGGGAGTGGCCACATGGCGAAGAAATGATTATGCCTGCCTTCTCAAATCACATTCCAATTCATAAAAAATACACATATGCCCAGAAAAAGGGCAGTAGCCCAAGCCCCTGCATTATATAAAAATCATGTAGGATGGGATGAGGATTCTCCTCACCATAAAATCCAGTTAAAAAAATCAACCTACTGCACAAAGGCAGTATCCTGTTAAGCAAGAAACGAAAAAACAAGTCAGGGAAATCTTAGATCAACTTGAGTACCAGGGGGTGATTGAAACATGCACCTCACAAATGAACAATCCTTTGTTTCCTGTATCCAAACCAGACAATTCATATCGTCTAGTATTGGACTACAGACACTTAATCTCCTGTTGCAAAACATTTGCAATACAAAATTCACACAGTGCAGCACTGATGAATAACATTGTGCGCAAAAAATATAAAACGACATTAGATATTTCAAATGGTTTCTTCTGTCAAAACATTGCACCAGAAAGCAGGCATTTGATCGCTTTCTCCAGTATGGGGGCCCAAAAGAAATGTTGTCGTCTCCCACAGGGATTCAAGAATAGCCCAGGATTATTTTCAGCCAGAGTAACAGAGTTACTACAAATGTATGATGATGAGGCATTATCCTATGTCAACGATATCTATCTAACAGACGATGACCTGGAGACACACTTGAAAAGAGTGAACACCATAATACTTGGGTTCGCATCTGAAGGATACAAATTCAACTTTAAAAAATAACGAATTGCACACCTCACTGTCCTATTTTTAGGATATGAGTTATCAAGTGGATGCAAAAGCCTAGCAGACAACTTCTTAGAGAAGTGTGCAATACTCCAAGCCCCAAAAATTCTGAAAAACTTACAATCAATTCTAGGTTTCCTGAATTTCGGAAGAACTTTCATTCTAAATGATGCAGAAAGGGTTAAACCGCTCTACAAACTAATAAAACCTGATTTCAAATCAATTAATTGGACTCAGAAACACACAGAAATTTTGAGATCATTACAAACAGACATGTTAACTAAAACAAAACTGCAAACACGTGTGAACAAACGCAACCTTGTAATCAGAGTCATCCCAGGAAGATGCGGATTTACATACCTAACCTCTAATGAGGGAGAAACGGTACACTTCTACACACAAGCTGAAATGAAATTCAGTTCCACTGAAAAGATTCTAACTGCGGTACAAACTGCTGTAGCAAAATAAAGAGCCCTCGCACAAGGTAAATGCATAATAATTGTTACACCGATACCTGAACTAGAAGCAGTAACAAGAGCAAGCATTCCGAATGCTAAAACATTACATCCGAGATGGATACAATGGGCTAATTCTCTTCCTCCATCAGACATAGTTTACGAATTTGATCCTCACTTAAAAACACAAGAATTCCTCCAATATGAATACAAATGTCCTCTGCCAGCAGAAATTCTACCTCTGGAATATTACGGCTGTATAATATATACAGACGGATCAGCACAGCCGCAATTGGGGGTAAACAAGCATATAGTGCTGCGTGCACAATTGTAAAAGGTCACTGGCGTGAAGGTAAATTCCGACCTATTGTCACAAAAACTCAATCACTCAGAGACTGTACAGCTCAGCGAGCTGAACTACAGACTTTCAAAATGGCGCTTGAGAATACTGATCGCGAATTCCCCCGCACTAATAGTGTGCGATTCATATTACTGCGTCCAGTCTTACAATGAATACTTGCAGAACTGGGTTCAAAATGCTTTCAAAGATGCAAAAGGTGGCACAATACAGCATAAAACGCTCTGGGAACAAGTAGTTCTTTTACAGAAAGAACTACAAAAGACTCACGTGATACATACACCGAGTCATCAGCGTGATGGCGTTCACGTTGTAGGGAATTCATTGGCTGATGAAGCAGCGAAGGCAGCTGTGCAAACGGCTTGCATAGCAGCAATCACCCGGTCAAAAACAAAAATAGACAGCGATATACTGCTAGCTGTCAGTGCTTCAGTAAAAGACAGTGGTAAGACACTCCTGAAAGGCTTTCCAGTAAAGTACTCATACAAAACTGATTCAAACAATGTTCCTTTTGCTGTAATCCCTGGAGTGGGGGATAGGACAATTCCAAACATGGAACACAGATTAAGACTAATTTTATCGGCACATGAAGGGCTGGCTTCTGCACATGCTGGTATTTCCGCCACAATATCATTATTAAAACAGAGATATTGGTGGACACATATGAGAAAACAGACTAGAAGTTATATTCTAGAATGTGAAACATGCCAAAAAATGAAAGTATCAACAGTAAAACGACCAGCACAGACGCCCCTTCTTATCTCATATAAACCATTAGTGTGTGTTTACCTGGACCACTGTGGTCCCTTGCAAAGGGATGGCAACTATTAATATATCATGGTCGCAGTGGATTCCTGCACAAGATTCCTTTGGATGTGGCCCCAGCACTCGGCTGACGCCAAAACTGTTATAAAAGATTTGCGAGTCTTTATCGGCACATACGCAATTGGCATGCTACATTCTGACCAGGGTCCTGCGTTTAGCTCTCGAGCTTACAAGGAGGCCATGACCAGCTTGGGAATTGCATTGCGGTACTCTAGTCCATTCAATCCTGAGGGAAATGCGGTAGTGGAAAGAAAAAAACGTGATATAAAGCAATCTATAACAGCGAGGAAATTAAGTTCGGGTGATGGGTGGGTCAAACATCTAATAAGTGTCCAACGTAGTCTTAATAATCTGCCAAGAAATTCTCTGGGTGGAATCACTCCGTATGAACTTTTATCTGGTACAAGAATGATAAATCGAAGATCTCGATTGTCAGACTTCAGTGGTGGAACAAAAAGCTTTTGATATCAAAGATCGTTTGGCTGTTTTACAGGACTTGAATGAAACGAGAAGAAGTCTAAGTAACACAAAGCTAAAGCCAAAGGCCACTGAAGAGAAACCACCTGTCCCAGCAAGACCTGTCTGGATTCCAAAGATTGGGGATCTGGTCAGAGAAAAGATCGCCGTAAAGAAGGCATTTGGGCCTTCTTACAGAAAAGCAGTACCTGTCTTAGCTATCAGCGGAACAAGATCAGTCGTACTACCGCCCCTTGCTGGTAAAAGGGAGAACAGAGTTGTATCAATCGACCTGGTAAAACCACAACCATGTGGCCAATAATAAGTAGTAGGCCCAGTGGACTCCCAAGAAATAGCAGAAGACCAAACCTTGCTACAATCCAAGAGGTTCAAACTGAGAGACTAATCACATTTGATAAACCTGCAGTGAATAAAAAAGGACTATGCAACAAAGCCATGGAACTTGTGCCTCTTAAAACCCAAATTGTAACAGTTCGTCAAGAAACACCTGTCTACAATGATGTAGCCTCGGACTATACAAATATGAAAAAGGAAGAAGCAACTACAAAAATTAATAACAATCCTGATGCCATTCAAACAATTGACAGAACTGCATCTGGCTACTTCATCAATTTCGATGACTTTTCTGATGATCCAAGTGAACATGAAGACAAGCCAACAAACAAAACTTTCAAATTACAGAAATCTTTCCTCAACTTGGGGAAACATATCTGATTTCACCGTGGATTGAATTGTGGATTGTGTTAGGTGTACTTTTCCTCCTGCTCTGGCTCATTTTAATACTAAGCTTGGGAAGAATGATTGATGGAAAATATAGTACAATGGACACAGCAAGTCAGAACATCAACTTGATTGTAATACCTCACAGATCATCTCACATTGAAAAAAGAGAACTATTATCAGTGAACATCACAGCCATTCGTATACCTGGTGGTGTAGCGTGAAACACTACTGATTACGACATCTATGGCCCGGTTGAACTCTTGAAATATCCACATCAATTCAAGATTTCTTTAAGTGACTTTGTATCACCTAGTACTTTCTCTGATGATGGGGACTTTGAAAATATTAAGAATATGATGTCAGATTTAGAAATGTCAACTGATTATTTACAAGGTTCATCAAATTATGAAGAAATGTATTGCTATAATCCTTATGGGCATCACTATTTGCATAAATCGGCAAATCCTAGAAATGTTTTTATGTATAATCAATGGGAACATTGTCCAACTCCGCCAAAAGGCAGCTCAAAAACATTTTATGAAAAAATCCCATACATTTCAGGGTTTAATATCACTGATCCAGAAACGTTTTATTTTAAAATCATGAATAAGACAGGAATGAAAAACATGTTGACAAATACTAAACTGATTTATTCCGAAAAATGTTATGAAAAAATGTCTACGTTTGGTTTTGAATTTTGGAAAAACAACATTGAGACAAAAACTGCCTGGGGTGCAAAAGACTGGCAGGTACAAAGTTTAGAATTAATATTCAGAGCCTGCATGACCCCAGAACAAATAATGTTCCTGAATGACACCATTCAACAAACAACCTGTCTTGGCCTAGCCAGGATAAAAGACCTACACAAACCGTCTATACCAAAACCCATACCTGATAGTAATAGCACTACAGAAGTGGAGATAGACGTATCCCATATTTTAAAACAAAACAGAACACTTCCTAATTGGAACAAATGGTTGATCTGGCCCACAGACACTAATAACTGTCAAGATAGATTCCTGAACAAAGTACAGGGGTTCAAACAGAATAGGCCAGACCCAAGATATTCCCAGAGACAACATCCAGGGATAATAACAACATATAGTGTAGGAAAACTATGCCTTGAATGGCTACATAATACATATTCTTTAAGCAGAATGAAGTCTATTCTTTTACAAACAACTGTGCCTTTAACCTCGTCTAGAGAAACGTATGACCTGCAAGTTGCAAGGACAGCAGCAGAGATACATACATTATCGACAAATTGCCCGTACATTTCGTAGAAATGTTAAGCCAAATCTTAAACATGTCTGATACCAGCGGCATCGCACATGTATTTAAGACAATTTTTTCGGGACTGTTAGTACCCCTTTGAAGCAGTTCTGAACATCTTCCCGAATCTTGTGCATTTTGTGTTCGGCGGCCTGCCTCTCATCTTGGGACTCGTAGCAGGAATCTTATTTTTGTTCCTTCTGCTCCGATATGGCAAGTCAAGTCACAGACAAAACTCAGGCTACAATGGAAGACACGATCCTAGCAATGCAATACCGAGAGAGGATTACTAAAGTCCTCGGCTTGGCTCGGCTAAGAGATCTGAATACTACCTGGTTTCTTTCATTCAGACCAATCTGGCAAGATTGCATCTTACCTGTTCTACGATGCCTGCTATGCGGAGAAGAATGCGTGTTAGACGTCTGTCTCACACTTCCATCAGCAGTACCTATGGATGTCGATACTTTGCTTGGTTCGGTAACGACTCATGCAACGTGTTGTCCCCAGCGGATACCTATTCTGATGACGGCATTCGTTGAGACCTCACCATTACAATTAGGTGACTGTGAGGTACGAGATGAAAGCGGCACACAGGTACAATCTTCTGTGAACACTGCTGATCCAGATAACGCTGACGGTAATGCATCTCCCATATGCACTATTTCCACTTTTTCGGATTTGGTCCAACTTTCACCTACTGTTGTAGACGAATTTTTTACCAGCCTATCTGAATTAAAGTTTCTCTCCTAACAACGAGAATAACTTTTGAAAATACGAGCACACAACGTTCCATGAAATCTGAATTCGGCCTTCAGTTTTGGTCAACAGAACCTAAAAAAAAAAAACTTTGGAACTATTTTTCCCCAGAGAGCGAACTTGATTTTTTTCCCAGTTCCCAAAATATTTAGCTTTTTTTGGCACATGATACTCTGCTTAAAGTAGAACTATTCTTAGAGAACAAGATTTCTATTTTTAGAAGCTCTAGAGACAATATTTTCTTAGTCTCTAACACATGTACACTCTTGTATAACTATGTGATGAAATGGTCTCGACCTTCTCGTCTGTATTAAGAGCCATTTCATAAATGTAAATTTCATGATTCATTCAGTCAACATTCTAAATGTACAATGTATGCATTATCTGAATGACACCACTGCTTACAAAAACGTACAGTATAATACTCATATTCGTGTATATACCATTTCAAATGCATTTTATGTATTTAGGGGTAGGATGGAAAACACATGCTTAAATATGCTTATACATTGCTTAGTATTTAGTAATGATGGACATTATACGTGTAGTGGGTGTTGTATAGGATTCTAGGACTCTAGTTAATATTCCCGATTTCATGCCCTTACGTTGTTATATCAAATCATACCCTTATACAGGCATAAGAATCATAGCCATATTAAGACATAGCCAATGCAGTCCAAATACAGCAAGGCTACTCCCATAGACTCCTAGAAAGCACATGTTCTTAAGCAAACCAAGCCTCCAGCAGCCCGGGAATTCCCCCTGCTTCTGTACTGATTTGTCCTAGAACTCCTGGAGTCCTGAAAGAACTGCGAGTTCTTAGTGACGTCTTATGTCCAACCTTACGTCAAACTCGCCACCTTCCAGGTATAAATATACCAGCATCTGCCTTAAGCAACACACGGTGGTTTGGAGCAGATCCGCTATCTACTTGCCCGACGCCCAGCTGATGCGAGTGCCAAAGGAAGCCGACCCTCCCTGCTGATGCACTGAGAGAGACGCGGTCTTTTCTCCTGCAGAGAAATCCAGCTCCAGTGTTTTCCGGTCATCCTTGTGGGTTGCTTGGAGATCGAGTCCTGAGAAAGAGATACAAGACCTCTTTCATTGTATCACCAAGGTACGGAGCTGATTAGACCCACAGAGAATTCTTGATTCAGATTCTTGGCAAAAACTGTAACTCATCTATTCCTTCCCTGTACTTGGCTTAGGTTAGGTACACCAGTTGAGTACGTTTATTCATTATTTTATCATTGAATGTATTTTATCCGTTTTAAGTATCTTATGGCTTAGAAACCATATAAATGCTTTTACAGTATTATTTCATAATACTCATTTTACTGTACCCACTTTACTTTATGACAAGTATTGCAATTGTGGCAATTCACTTCTCTTGCATGAGAAAGTAGACTGCTCAATAAATAACACTTTTTATTGAAAACGCCCGTCTCTCTATTTCTCTGCACTTCTGGTGAAACGAAACGAAGCATGCACGATTGGCTGAGTGAAATAGCTATCTATTCTTTTCGCGACTCTGGAGATATACTCCTTGTTCTGGGGGAGCAAAGTTGTCATGTTTATGCGGTTGTCAGAAACTAATCCCTTCTTGTCTATTCAGGAAAGTTAATACCTTTCTGTTCACTAGAGAAAGTTTCTAGTGACCTCTGAGCTAGCTGGCACACATAATTAAGTCTAACATATTCAATAGAGACCTAGTCGACCTCAGTCCAACGTCTACACTATTGTTTATGTTATATCAATGCGCAGAGCCTATTGGGATCATAGGAACTACACTACAGTGCATGTGAAGGTCCGTGCACGTACGCGGACCCGTGCGCGCTTATAGATATATATATATATGTTTTTCTTTTGATTTTCTCAGGAACTACTGGAGGGATTTACACCATTTAAGCAGAAGCGTAATCTGCGGATCAGACTCTACCATTTTGCAAATTTCTTGTAATTCCGTTCAGCCGTATGGGCTGTAGCCGTGTCTAATCGTCCTATGGAAAATAACATGGGAAAAACACGTTTTGGGACCCCCCTTTTTCCCTCGGCCCCCACTTGACGAATCCCCCCAAAACTTTCAGGGAAGGAGCGGAGCGGAGTGGACATCTTCTTTGAGAAATTTGCGAATATTCGTCCACCGGCGCCAAAGTTATTCCCAAAAGAATGTTGCGGATTTCCTATGGTATCTAGGTCCGAACTATAACTACCTACTGGGGGCCGCCAGTAGGTAATATATATATATATATATACATACACATACACATATACACATATACACATATATATATACACCCATATACACACACACACACACATAGATACACACACACACAGATACACATACATATATACACAGATACACACACATACATAGATACACACACATATATATATACACACACACACATACACACACACATATACATACACACATACATACACACACAAACATATACACATACACAATATTTTCATCTGATTAATTTATAGCACAAGGTTCAATCCACAGTCAATTAATAAAGTATTTAAAAGGAGTATGTTGCTCATCCAATATTAAGGTACCATCCAAAAACATTACCATTCATATCCATATCATATCATATCAAAATACTTTATTCGGCATAAAAGAATACCATAAAAGTGCAGATAAAATACATCGTAGTATAAAAAACTAACCGGACATAGAAAAAGATACATGTACAATCCATCCACAGATGAAGACCACCTCTCATATAAAATTCATCTTTAGGGTCATTAAAAGGTTGACATGATTAGAATGTATCATGGTGGGTTAAAAATCATATAAAATCAACAACATAGAATACATGCGTGATCAATTCCACCATGATTAAGATTGCCTTCCCCTCATCTGCCACTGCAAGTCACATTTATTCACCTGATACCTCTTGTGTTTCTAAGCCTGAGGACTGCCCTTAAAAAATGCACAGTACAGAACAGGATTTCAGTGGACAATTTCAAAAACAACAGGGCCACCTTTGCATGTTTTAATCTGCTATTCTTTAGAATACTTTTTTAAAAACAAGCTCTTGTATATCCCCTGTATATACTGTAGAGCAGGGTTACTCATAGTACGGCCCGCGGGCCAGTGGCGGCCCGGCAAGCCTTCCCTGGCGGCCCGCGGACCTTGCACACATCATTACCAGTGTTTGAATTTTTTTTTTTTAAAGAGTGTCTGCAAACTAAGTTACAGCAGCGCGACTCGGAGACTCTGCTGCTCTGTGGGGGCCGGCCGGGGGATTCCTGCCATAGTTAGAGTGGAGCTGCAGGGGCGCTAAGAGGTCAAAAACACAGCCTCATTAACATGCTAAGTCCCGGGCTGACACAGAGGCAGGGTAAGATGGCAGAGGAGACAAAGGGAAGGGAAGGGAAAGGGAGACCGGGAGAGGGAGTAAAAGAAAGAAGGAGGGAAAGGGAGGGAGGAAGGGAAAAGGAGGGTGAGGGAGGGAAAGTGAGAGAAAGGGATCTGAATTTTATTGCAGCATCGTCAAAATTGTGAATCGATTATTATTTGCAATTTATATGCTCTTTAAAAAACATTCACAGCCTTGGGTGGCTAACCCCAGAAGTCTGTGACTTGAGGGAAGTGGTGACGGCAAGCCAAAGTTATGCAAATCGTGAGTCACACACAATTAAACAGTGTAAAAGCCTAAACGCAAATCATTTAACCTGCAAGTTGCCATTTAGATGCCAGATTCAAGCACATTTTTATAAATGATTCACAAATCGATTGTGATTCACAAGTTTTGTGTGGTGAAAATAAATCCACAGGCAGAGGGAGACACATTCATGAGTTTCTAACTCCAAGGCATAGGTGGGTGGAAAACACAAGGCTGCTGGCAGCAGTTTGGCTGTTGATGAGGTTAGGTGCAGGGCTGGTTGCAGCCCAGGCCCTATACCCAACCCCACTGTGTGCAACCTGTGGCCGTATGCAGAAGGGGTTGGCCAACTGCAAGGTTTGAACCCTGCGCCCACTAGATATCTAGCTAGGTAGACAGCAGACAGACAGATTTTTTTTTGGAGAGCCGTAATGACCCCACTTCTACCTGTGGTCCACCTGCTCTATTAAAATATTTCCACTTTATTAGCATGATGTTTCAGTCAAAAGCGATTTCACCAATGTGGCAGGAGCGCTTTTTGAGAAAATACATATCTGTTAAATCCAGTGGCGTAATGAACCTTGAGGGAGGGAAAGAGAGACCAGGTGAGGGAGTGAGAAAGGAAAAGGGTAGGAGGAAAAGGGAGGGAGGAAGGGAAAAGGAGGGGAAGGGAGGGAAAGGGAGTGACGGTCAGGGAGCAGGGCCGGACTGGCCGTTGCGGGCACCGGGCAATCCCCCGGTGGGCCGCAAGGGTGGGGGCCGGTTTTGGGCCCCATGGGGCCGTTTTTGTTACACGGCCGTTTTTGCAGCAAAGCTGCAAAATCGGCCGTGTAACAAAATCGGCCAAAAACCGGCTCTGGCAAAGAGCTCGGTCGCACCCACAACCCCCCCTGGGGGCTGGCCGAGCACTTTGCCAGGGCCGGTTTTGGTTCCCAGTCCGGCCCTGTGAGGGAGTGCGGGAAAGAGAGACAGAGGGAGGGAGTGAGGGAGGGAAAGGGAGACAGAGGGAGGGAGTGAAGGAGGGAAAGGGAGACAGAGTGAGGGAGGGAAAGGAAGTGACAGAGTGAGGGAGTAAGGGAGGGAAAGGGAGATAAAGCGAAGGAGGGAAAGGGAGACAGAGCGAGGGAGGGAAAGGGAGACAGTGTGAGGGAGTGAGAGAGGGAAATAGATACAGGGAAAGGGAGGGAGGGTAAGGGATGGAGGGAAAGGGAGTAACAGAGTGAGGGAGGGAAAGGGAGACAGAGTGAGGGAGTGAGAGAGTGAGAGAGGGAAAGGGAGACATAATGAGGGAGTGAGAGAGGGAAAGGAAGGGAGGGAAAGGGAGTGACAGAGTGAGGGAGTGAGAGAGGGAAAGTGAGGGAGGGAAAGGGAGTGACAGAGTGAGGGAGTGAGAGAGGGAAAGGGAGACAGAGGGAGGGGGACAGAGTAAGGGAGAGGGAGGGAGGGAGACAGAGAGAGAAAGAGAGCGAGAGAGATATATGTATGCCAGGTCTGGTGGCTCAGTGGACGAAGGTGTCCGCTGCAGGGATCAGTGATCAACCTCATGGTCAGTTTTTTTTTCATTGCTCTAGCCCCGCCCCCTCCCCCACTGACCCCGCCCCCACTGGTGCGGCCCTCGGACACAAACCACAGTGTAAATTGGGCCCCCGAGAGAAAGTTTGTGAGTACCCATGCTGTAGAGTGACTGTAAATTAAAAATAGTTACGGGTGTTGCGGGTTACGTCGGGTTAGATCGACTGAGGCATTTGCCCCGATTACCCGTCTCTCTGGATTTAAGCAGACTGCTGGTGGTCTTGCCGCCAAGGTTGTCGGGATTACGACGTAACCCGCAATGCCCAAAACTATTTTTAATATTCAGTCACTTTCCGCTTTGGGACACAGTGCCTATATCAAAGGACCGTAATAGGAAGATATTAAATGTGTATGTGGGATTCAAATATTATATCCTGAAGAAGGTGTTGGCTCTCTAAACACGTGCCCACCGAAACGTGTTGATGCAATTTCTGAGTTGCAATACGTTGTCTATGAAACAACAACTCTAACTACGAAAGCTACATATGTTTTAGAGTGTGATTGTGTTTTGGACTATTGTATTTGCCTCATTATAATAGGAACCATTTATTCCTTATTTTCGTTTCCCACTTTTGTAATTTTGTGCTTTTAATTTGTATTATTATATATATGTATTGTTTTTATCAATTAACAATGTGTACTGTGTTTTTAATATATGCTTGAATAAATTGTACACCTTCTATGAAGTTATTGCTATATTTTATATTTTCCTCTTTGCTCCTCTTTGAATTTATGTTGTGTATGCAAGTATAGATGTTATAGAGAAATTCTACCCAAATGGGAAATCCTGTTTTGACAACAAGTGATATCAAAACAAATAATAAAACAACACATAAAAATATCCGCCCTAAGTCTAAAGCGAACTCATATTTGGAGTGCAGTACAAAGCGGATGTCAATGAATGTGTGCCTACACGCTTTAGCCTTGGCGTTTTGACTCTTTTACTCATTTAATTTCCTCCGGGTCTTCATCAGGACAAATAGGTAGCACCAAAAACGCTGAATGTTCTAGGTTAAAAGGACTGTTTCATTCTTCTCTGTACCTTGTCACAATGTGAAACACGATCACGCTTCTGCAGAAACACTGATCCACAATACGGGCCCTCACATCACCTGTGAAACCAAACACTGTACTGGGATGGTGTGGAAAAAAAATCAACGTTTTGCCAGGACCAACTCAATCGGTATGCATATCGGGCATATTTCCCTGCAGGAGATGCACTGATCCAAGCTAAAATATTTTAAATATCTTAGTGACATAGTTAAGGAGCTCTATTGTTTACATCAAGCATTTTAATGATACGAGGGTGTGATGCCAATAGCGCGAATATAAAATCCATAACGACCTTGGTTCATTTTGGACCATTTGTTATTGAGCACTTGTACTTTACTGAAGAAATTGGAGATTCATTGTTGGAACGCATTTTTGGTATAAACAGCATTTGGTTTTGAAAATGAGGATAGTTGCGAGACCCAAAGGGTTTCCAAAACTGGCACTTGGCAATCCTAAAAACTGGCAAGCCTGGCTATGCTTTTCATCCTGTACCATGAGCATAAACAGGCTAACTGAGCGTATGCCACTGGCCCATCGGCACCACTCAACAAATTACAAATCCCAAAGCAAAGAGGATGTCCAAAATTTACCCACCATGTGCCAACTTCACCTGTGACGGAAGAACAAGGGGCAGAAATCTTTCTGGGCCTTACACAGATCTTTTAGTCCTTAAGTCACTGTATTCATATTTTCGCGCCTACATACAGCTACATAAAGCATTATTTGGATGTATTTATTGGCAGATTTGCCTAAATGTCTATTATTTCAGTGACGAAATGAAATGTTCTTGTAGTAGCAAGATATTCAAATAGGTTATCTAATAACCCACCATTTCCAACTCTGCATAAAGACCGTTTTGAAGTTTAAACATTTTAATTAATTGGCAACTGAAAGTCTTAACTCTGTTAGCACGCTTGCTAAAACGGGTGTCTTCATTCACAGCAGCCTCACCCTAACTCTCGAATTCGATTGCTCCTAAGGTTGCATTGCATTAGGTGCACGCCTACCTACGCAGATCAAACTCCCTATGCAGGAAACATGTAAAATGCCTGATCTTTTTGTCTGGCTTGGAAATTGACATGTTTATTCCAGAGAAAGCTCTAAAAACTATAAATCGTGTGAGGCACTCCGATGTATGAAACACTTGGTTCAGCTTCCATGTGGGTGTAACCCTAACACCCGCCAACTGGCATGTCAACCTACTGCCAATCTGTTGACCACTTGGTGTGCACAGCATTCAGAGTACGGCTCTTAGAGGTGGCTTCTCTGAGGGCAATTTCAACCAACTACTCAGAGACAAGAAGCCAATTGGGAAATCTTGTACTATGCAAAGACCAGGTCTTGGAATAAAAATGACCATAACTCAACAAAATGAAAAAAGTAATGTATTCGGATCTGGGTGCTGCTGCGATATGCCATTTTAAATTTGCTGGGACCCTCATTTTTTTGAGAATTGTTCCTAAGATCCCTCCGCTGCATGGAGCCCAGATCGACTGGTCCCCATCTCTTACTCTTCACACTCCTGACATTTTTTGTAGAGTCCACTGTCCTGTCTTTGCAACATCAGTAGGCCAGATTCTTTCTGCTCTATAGTAGATCGCATTCATTTAGACTACCCACTAGAATGACCAAAATACAATTTTGAGTGGGTTTTAAGAAGAACACCTGACCTGTGAAGATGGCTGACCATGTGTGGCCATTCAATATTGGCAATAGAGCCCATGAGGTCTGCAACAACAACCATCTGGAGCAATCACATGTTTCTTGGATACAGTGACCCATAGAAAGTAGGATCCCAAAGGGCATTTGTACAAAGTTCAAAGGAACAGGCAGGTAGATTCCGAAGAAATGATCTTCCTCCCCATATGTTTGAAAGTAGGAGGGGAGAATATTTCCTAAAATTTTTCTCAGTAACCACACCGCTGTCTTGGAGAAACCAGTGCTTAATTTGTATTAAAAAAGTCAGAAGGCGGCTGCAGCAAACACCACCCATTGCTCCAGACATCATTGCCAATGACAATACCAACCTTCACATGACTACAAGAGTGAAAATTCTGAATAGTCAATCCCCCAAAGCTATAATAATAGCTTGGACGCAGGTATTAGTCAATTCTAATGTATATTGTGATAAGAAACACATGTGATCATCGGCAAATTAGACAAACAGCGCTGCGAGGTTGCAGACTGTCACCATTTCCAGTGGTGACCACCCGAAATCACTGGCTCAAATTAAGCACTGAATTTGATACCCAGTATCTTACCAATAAGACAGCAAGTGCCACGTTTTTACTGGTTTTAGGAACTTAAGACTCTCCGCCCACCTCTGTAAGCGAAAGCCACCCACCTCCTTCTTAAACTCCTGCACTGCCTTGGCCATGGCGTCCAGGCCGCGCGCCCTCAGCCGACGGGCCTCTTCCATCTTCCAGTTCATCCTCCAGTGACACGCCCATTTCAGCACCACCAGGGTGGTAACTATGCAACAGAGGGTGGAAATGAGGAAGTGATCCACAATGAAATCAAACAGGAGCGCGACCATTGCGAAGCGTCCTCGGGCTTCACGAGCAGGGAATGCACAGACGCCCCAACGCCGGGTTCAGACCGTATGGGAGACCCTGGACCCTAGATTACAACACAGTCCGGAGGAGCTGTGGAAAGTATGGACTGGAATCAGCCTCCGGTGGCTGTGCCAACGGGTACACGCGAATGCAACAGCCTAGTTTGAATAGTATTCTTTCCACTGTGAGCTATAGGGGCTTTCCCACCCATGGCGCTTCCATGGATTGTGAGAGAGAGAAAAAAAACGCTGTTGTTGGGTTCAGACTTTTGAAGTGGACTCGGATGGATTCTGCTACCCAATAGTTAATGGCTTCTGAGTCGCTGGCTGCCTCCCCTGAGCAGGCATATCAAGTCTGCAGAATTATTTATAACCCATAGGCAAAGATGCGTAAAGACATGTATGACTTTAAAAAGCAGAGAATACTTCCGAGGTCAATCTGAAACCGGATAAGATTTAAATAAAAATAGTCCCGAGCACTGGAGCCAACAGGGCTCCCGTGTGCGCACTGCGACTCCAAGAGAGCTGTTCGGACTCAAAATAATCGTGTGTGCTAGCAGGGGCGCAGAATATGCCAAGTTCCACTGCTTAGCGTTGGTTCAGACCCAAGATAGCAAAATGTACCAGCAGAGGCAAAGTGTGTGCCAAGACAAACTCTGAGCCTGGTTCAAGTTCAAGCTAACGGAATGCGCCAGGGCGCGCATGAAGGGCACTCTTATATGTGATTCAGACTCAGTGGTGACCACCTGTGGCCACACGGTGAGAGTGGCTCTGCCCACAGTGACAAAGTACCAGCAAGTGCTTGGTGAGCCCCAAGGGCACACTGAGTGTGGTTGAGACTCAAGATAAGAGAACGCGCCAGTAAAGGGCACAGCGTGTGCCACACTCAGTGTGGTGACACTCAAGATACGCGAACGCGCCAGCAAGGGCACGGTGAGCGCCACACCCAGTGTGGTCATAATCAAAATAAGAGAACACACCAGTAAAGGCATGGCGAGTACCACACTCAATGTGGTCAGAATAAAGATTAGAGAACGCGACAACAAGGGCGCGGTGAGTGCCACACTCAACGTGGACAGAATCAAGATAAGAGAATGCGCCAGCAGGGGCATGGCGAGTGCCACACTCAACGTTGTCAGAATCAAGATAAGAGAACGCGCCAGCAAGGGCACAGCGAGTGCCACACTCAACGTGGACAGAATCGAGATAAGACAACACGCCAGCAAGGGCGCGGTGAGTGCCACACTCAACATGGACAGAATCAAGATAAGAGAATGCGCCAGCAGGGGCATGGCGAGTGCCACACTCAACGTTGTCAGAATCAAGATAAGAGAACGCGCCAGCAAGGGCACAGCGAGTGCCACACTCAACGTGGACAGAATCAAGATAAGACAACACGCCAGCAAGGGCGCGGTGAGTGCCACACTCAACGTGGACAGAATCAAGATAAGAGAATGCGCCAGCAGGGGCATGGCGAGTGCCACACTCAACGTTGTCAGAATCAAGATAAGAGAACACGCCAGCAAGGGCACAGCGAGTGCCACACTCAATGTGGACAGAATCAAGATAAGAGAACACGCCAGTAAGGGCATGGCAAATGCCACACTCTGTGTGGTTGAGACTCAGGATAAGAGAGTCTAGTAAGGGCACGGCGAGTGCCACACTCAGTGTGGTTGAGACTCAAGATAAGACAACGCGCCAGCAAGGGCACTGAGAGTGCCACATTGGGTGGAGTTCAGACTCAAGATAATAGAACTCGTCAGCAAGGACATAGTGGGTGCACAGTGAGTGTGGTTCAGACTCGAGATAACAGATGTTGTTACTAGGGGCAAAGTCTGAGCCTCCCACCCAAAATGTGCCCAAGCCCTGCTCTGAAGTATGAGTGGGCAACTGGGCTCACACTGGAACAATCATTGAGCTGCCAACATGGGAGCTTGGTGTATTACATTTTCAAACCTAGCACAGCAGAGATCTGGGAATCTCAGTTCCTACCCCTATACGAGGTGGCTGCCTAATACACCACGTTTATAAACTGCTTTTCCCTGTGTGATGCTGTGGAATCAACCCTTATGTGCATTGTTGTTTATATAGATCTCACACCTGTTTTAAATGCAAACACTGAATTCTTGTTTGGTGGAAGTGAATATTGCACCATATAGAAGGGAGGCCATGATATGGTAGGGACGCAGCAAGCCCATGCCCCCCTTTCACAGAGCAAAGTACCTTCAGAAGACCTCATTCTGCCCAAAGGTCAATGAATGTTTGTGAGATATGGGAGTCTCAGGGTACCCACTTCACATTCTGCAGAGGGGCCCCATCATTTTACTTTACACCACTGTGATATGGCAGCAGCTGGTGACTCAATAACTTGTTACACATGGACGTGCCCTGAACAAGTCTTGATGGGAGTGAAACGGGTCGTACTGGGTTAGAAAATAGCAAGACGGCCGACACAGGTAAGAGCAGTGGGGCACAGCAGTCAACAGCCAACTCTATAGGTAAAATGTAATTTTTTATTTTTTTTTATTTTAAATACTTACCTTGCGCTCGCTGCATTGTTAATGCGGTGAGCGCAAGTTAAGTGGATTTTTTTTATATACATATAATTTTACCTATCCCGTCGCCTGTCAACCACCCTGGCCTGCCTCACCGCACTTACCTGTGCCGGCCACGCCTGGAAAATAGGCCAAGGCACTAAAGTAAAAGTGGCTTCCCTTAGTTACTTTGATAGCTTAAAAAAGTGTCCCATGTTTGCAATTTGGGCCAGTTTTGAAATTGTAAAGACATGCTGTGTAATCTTTTGCATGGTATGAAAGGGTGCATGGATCTGAGTTTGATGCAGGCAATGTTTGTGGTAATATCAGGCAAATTAACAGTAAAAACGGACTCAGCAGACCATAAACCAGGCCCACAAATAGCCAAAAAAACAGCCCACACACTGACCTGTCAGACCAGCCTGTTGGGCACTGCTGGATTACACCCCCCCCCCCCCCGGGGTGGGAGTTAATGTTATCTCACTGCACAGGGTGCCATTAATCCCCCTTGGGTTGGAGTGAATATTAAAATATTAACTCACTGCACACTGTTCATTAACACCCTTGTGTGGGAGTGAATATTAACTCACTGCAGACAATCCATTAACTCCCTCCCCCCCCCCCCCCCCCCTTGGGTTGGAGTGAATATTAACTCACTGCACACTGTCCATTAAACTCTCTTGGGTTGGAGTGAATATTAACTCACTGCACGCAGTGCCATTTGTCCCCCTTGGGTGTGAGTGAATATTAACTCACTGCACACTGTCCATTAAACTCTCTTGGGTTGGAGTGAATATTAACTTACTGCACGCAGTGTCATTTGTCCCCCTTGGGTGTGAGTGAATATTAACTCACTGCACGCAGTGCCATTTGTCCCCCTTGGGTGTGAGTGAATATTAACTCACTGCACACTGTCCATTAAACTCTCTTGGGTTGGAGTGAATATTAACTCACTGCACGCAGTGTCATTTGTCCCCCTTGGGTGTGAGTGAATATTAACTCACTGCACACTGTCCATTAAACTCTCTTGGGTTGGAGTGAATATTAACTCACTGCACGCAGTGCCATTTGTCCCCCTTGGGTGTGAGTGAATATTAACTCACTGCACACTGTCCATTAAACTCTCTTGGGTTGGAGTGAATATTAACTCACTGCACGCAGTGTCATTTGTCCCCCTTGGGTGTGAGTGAATATTAACTCACTGCACACTGTCCATTAAACTCTCTTGGGTTGGAGTGAATATTAACTCACTGCACGCAGTGCCATTTGTCCCCCTTGGGTGTGAGTGAATATTAACTCACTGAACAATGTGCAATTAATGCCCCTTCGGTTGGAGTGAATATTAACTCACTGAACACTGTGCCATTAATGCCCCTTCGGTTGGAGTGATTATTTACTCACTGAACACTGTGCCATTAATGCCCCTTCGGTTGGAGTGAATAGTGCACAACAGAGAGGGTGAGATGGTCGCTGCTGGAGGATGGTTGCTATGGCTCATTAGAACGTTGGTCGCTGAAGAAACTGGCAGAGGAATAAGATGTTTATTTCCTTCAGAGCGATGCGAGGGCTTCTTGGGCCCATGGCAACCTCTCGAGGTAGCCAGTCACGCATCTGGAGCTTTGAAGGTTGTTTTTTGCAGCTGCGGAGCTGTGCACGCTGGGAAGGGCCAGTGACACTCACTGTGAGCTCCAACACAAGAACTCGCCTTAATAACACCTTCTTTGTCTACAGAAAACACAATCAGCGCCAAGTGGCGGCATACAGTGCACACCGCAACGAGTCGAGTTCAGCGGGTGGAAGTTTACAGACATTAACTGCAGATTCTCAGCCTGGCAAAAATGTGAATGCATCCGATAGGTGAGCCACTGATGAATAAAACATTTCCACTGACTTCGTGACATGAAATGGAAGACCTTGGGAAATTTCCCACCTTATTTTCGCTGTTTCTCTGCAGAAAAAAAGACAAACTACTAGGGGCATGTGGCCAAGCAGTCAGAGCTATAATAAACGCGGTTAAAATGTACTTAGGTTTTTTTGGTCGTGACCTTTTGTTGACTGAGGCTACCTAAGGGAAGCCAAAGATACCCCAGCGCCTTGAGACACTCGCGGGAGAGTAGCTGCGCTTTACCAACCCCTGATTGATTGATTGCGATACACCCCCTCCCCCAAAAAAGTTGTGTTTGTTAATGCTTTTGACACGTAGAGGTTCTCCCCGTTGCTTTTACAATTAGACTCATTTTAAAGTAACCTGGTTACATGATTGGACAGCATCTCAGTCCTAAAGACCGCCCCTGAGACAACAATGCCACATTCTTGGTGTACCGAAAGATTTTTTGCAGTTTTGGAATGTCGCTCTTAGCACCACCATCGCCCAAACGGAAACACGTTTGGAACGTTATCACTCATGTCAACTCCCCGTCATGTGCACGCGGTCATTGCATGTACGCTCCTCGCGCGCAGCTGCGCGTGGGTTTTACCTCTTTCCAGTGCTGCTGCGCCGCTTTCTCCATGTTCTCCAGGCCGCGGTCTCTCTGCATCCTGGCCCGCTCTACCGCCAGCTTGGTCCCCCGCTGTTGCATCCATCGCAGGGTCACAAAGACGGCGACACAGGTGAAGAAGGCAGACGCGATGAGCAGGTCAGTCAAGAACTCGGGCAGAAGGTGGCTCAGACCCTCGAGGATCATCGCGAGAGGGCTTCCCCTGCTCCTCGGGCAGGCAGTGCAACGGGCTCGGGCGCGAGCGCTTCCCTCGCTCCGTGGGCAGGCAGTCCTCCAGGCTCGTGGACCCCGCGCGTATAAATGGGAACTGCGCCATCCATGCAAAAGTTATGAAGCCGAGCGCCACCGAAAACCTGGACTGGACTCAGATTTCAATGAGAGATTAAAAGTTGAAACATGTCTATGTGCTCCCGATGCGAAGAGTGAATGCTGAATTTTAATGCGGAGTAGTGATTTTAAGTGAAATCATTCAGGAATAGTTCCAAAACAGTCCCCCAAAACGTTGATTAATATATCAAACGACAGCACTCATCATGTTGTGCTTTGTAAAGGAGTGTAGGGTGCACCACACACATTTTGTGTTCTACTAATAGTAAATATTTTTCCTGCAATGACGTGCCTCACCCCCACTACTTCAGTGCGCTTTACCATTATAAATATTCCGACATACCAACAATCAGAACCATCATTGAATGTGCTAGACCCACAGAAAAAGAGTGCGTGTCCCTGAAACAGCGCAGTGAGCCAGAAACAAATAAAGGTTCTTTACAACAGATAATCCATTGACTGGCACCCTGAATCTAAAAAGAAATACTGTCAATGCCTATATTTATGACTGACGCGAAGACCACAATTAGAGGCACCCTCGCTACAGATCGCTGGGACCCCAAGCAACATTCTGTGATGCCATCTCCAACCTCATCGCCCCCCTAGCAATTGACTCTCACCACAATGTCCTACTCGGTGACCTCAACTTTTATATCGACAACCCCACGACTTCAAATCTATCGCCCTCCTGGAAAACCAGAACAACATTGGCCTCACCAAACTGGTTACCAAACTCACGCACAAAGCCGGACACACACTCTACCCCATTTTCACCTACGGCAACAGCATCAAATTCAGCCATACCACAGAACTCACCTGGTCTCACCCCGCCATTGTACACTTCACCATCACTGACACCCAGCAGACCATCACCAGGCATCAACCCCCTCCCCCACTCCAGCAGCCGGAGCAAAGTCACCAAAACTCAGTGGTCAAATGCCTTCACCCCCTCCCAAATAAAGGCCTCAACATACCTTGACCAGGCCGTTCAGAACTTTGCCGCCTGGATCACTGACAGTGCAGAGAGAGTCACCCCACTGAAACCTACAAAATCCAACAAGACCTCCAAACATGCCAGCAGGTACACCCCAAAACTCAAGACCACAAAGCGCAACTGCCACCAACTGGAGGAACAATGGCACATCACTTAGAACCCTGCCGACAGAGCAGCACACAAAACAGCCCTCAGCAAATATCACTAGCACATCCAGGAAGCCAAGAAAGCAGCCATCACCACCCGAATCAACTCCGCGGCCAACCACACAAAGGAACTCTTCAAAATTGTCAAAGAAATCTCCAACCCAAAAGCCATAGAGAACACCATCCACCCCTTTCAAGAGCTCTGAAATACCCTTTTATTACTCCAGGAGCAAGATCATTGAAAACCACAATAATTTCAACCTCCAACCCGCCATCCTCAACCCCAATAACCTAAGCCAACCAGCAAACCTCATCCGAATCATTACCACCAGGTCTCCACTCGCTGCCCGGGCCACCTTAGCCATCAGGTCTTCCATCCACTCTAGGGCACCCACCGACCCCTGCCCCACCCCCTCTACAACCTCACAATGAACCCAATCATCATGCAATTCACCAGCATTCTCAACACCTCCATCTTCCCAGCAACTTTCCCGGACAGATGGAAACATGCAGACATCAGACTCCCTCCCAAATAATGCCTCAGCCGACCACGGCGATAAAAAAAATTAGCGTCCAATCTTCTGGCCAAAGTACTCAAGAAAGCCATCAACCGGCAGCTCATCAGATTCTGGAAACGAAACCACTTTTTGGACGCCTCACAATGAGGATACTCTGCCAACCACACCACGAGACAGCACTGATTGCTGCCACAGATGACATCAGAACACTCCTCTACTGTGGAGAAACTGTGGCCCTGAACCTACTCAACCTCTCCGCTGCGTTCAACACCTTCTCTCTCAACACCCTTATCAACAGACTACCACTTAGGCATACAGCAAGATGCCCTCAAGCAGATCACCTCTTTCCTTGCAAGATGCACACAGATCATTTGATTGCCTCCCTTCACCTTTACAAAGACATCATGTGCAGCGTACCACAAGGATCATCCCTCAGCCCCCCCTGTTCAACATCTACATGACTCCCATCACAGATGTCATCACATCCCACAGACTCGAAATAATCTCCTACACAGACAACACAACGGATACTTTCACTGACCAAGGACCCCTCCAACGCAAATATCTACTTCTTGAATGCCATGACCAAAATAGCCAAATGGATAAGACAACTGCCTCCAACTCAACTCCGACAAAAGTGAAGTACTGATCTTCGGGAAGAACACCTCTGCATGGGACCAAAGCTGGTGGCTTGCAGAACTTGGACCTACACCCTCATTGACTGACTATGAAAGCAACCTCAGCATCATCCTCGACAGCCAACTGGCCATGAAATGACAAGCCAATGCAGTCGCCTCCTCCTGCTTCCACACACTTTGCATGCTTCTTAAAATCTTCATACGGATCCCAACCACACCAGAAAGACTGTCATTTAGGCTCTCATTATCAGCTGCCTCGACTAAGGCAACGCCCTCTGTTCCCGCATCTCCACTCAGCTCCTCAGAAGACTCCAAACCATACAGAATGCCATAGCCAGACTCATCCTGGACCTCCCCAACAAACCCACATCACCCCCCACCTGAAATACCTCGACTGGCTCCCCATCCAGAAGAGATGCCAGTTCAGGATCCCTCCATCACGCCTACTAAGCCCTCCGCAACCTGACCTAGGACCTGCCTACATCACACGACTGAACTTCCACCAACCCTCTACACACCTCTGCTCCTCTTCTTTCACCAAAAGACACACAATTGATGGACGCAATGCAGATCAAATCAAAAAATTCACGCCCGGTCAAGAGATCCTCGGTTAAATCCATCATTCTTTTGCTCACCATGCCACCCCAGTTTAGACCTGGCCATATGCAAATCAGTCTTGACCCTGTGCCTCATGGAGCAGTCCAGTCTGAACTGCCAAGCCAGGTCCTCCCTGAACCGGAAACAAGCATCCAAGGACCGGTTTCGGGGTTTCACCCCTCATGAGCCAAGACAGCTTGAATCCAGTGGCACAGTGAGTCTGGGACCCTCGTCTGGGCATAGCTGGTGCACTTAGGGCGAGAAAGCAAAATACACACAATTGATGGACGGAATGCAGAACAAATTCAAAACATTTACCCCAGTCAAGAGATTCGGGCTGGACTGTTCCCATGAAACACAGTGTCAAGACTGATTTGCATATGGCCTTGTCTAAACTGGGGTGGAATGGTGAGCAAAAAAATGATGGATTTAACCTGGATCTCTTGACTGGGGGTGAATGTTTTGATTTGTTCTGCATTCCATCCACCAATTGTGTTTCTTATGCCTCTTCACTCACCCTCGTGCACACCCCTGTACCTGTCACAGCTACAGCGGCGGCCGCTGCATTGCTGCTGAGACCTGGAATGACCTTTCCCACCAGCTCTGTACACCCCCCTTGCTGGCAGACTTCAGAAAGAGACTCAAGACCTGGCTCTTCGATGGAGACAGAGCGCCCAGGAATGTATGACGTTACCACGCATACTTTTACAACGCATACCTTTACAACACATTTTTTACAACGCAACATCCATTACAACGCATTCCTTTACAACGTATGCCATTACAACAAATTTTTAAAAACTACCTTTACAACGCATTCTATTACAACGCATACTACCTTTACAACACATACCATTACATTGCATGTATGGTAAGTATTGGATAGTGTAGGGCTAAAAATTACTATTCTAAGTCCAGAGGGGTGCAACAGTAGGGTAAGTGTTGGATAGTGTAGGGGTAAAAATTACTATTCTAACTCCAGGGGGTGCAACAGTAGGGTACGTGTTGGATAGTGTAAGGGTACTATGCGTTGTGATGGTATGCGTTGTAATGACTGCGTTGTAATGACATGCGTTGTAGTGGTATGTGTTGTAGTGTCATGCGTTGTAATGGTTGCATTGTAATGGCATGCGTTGTAATGGATGTTGCATTGTAAAAGTTTTGTTATAATGGTAGTGTGTTGTAAAAGTTGAGTTGTAAAGGTTGTTTCCCGCGCCCAGATACCCCTAGGGGTGACCGTGTTGCACCTTACAAATGCTGTTGGATTGATGTGATTGGATCATTTGAATGCTAAAAAGAATTTGCAAACATCAGTAATACAAAGGAGAAGAAGCACATGATCATCAGTAGTGGACGTTTCTTTGCCATTCACAGAGATTGCAGCTCCACATGGGAGGCAGGGAAGGGGGTGGTGAGAGTGACAGGGAGTGAGAGTAAAAGAGTGAGTGAGTGAAAGATTGAGTGTGTGTGCATGTTTTTGTGTGTACTCACACAGTGACTCAGGTCCTCATAGTGTTAGTAAACCCTGACAGAACCAAACAACATCCCTGGGTGGACCAGCAGGCTAGTGTATGGGTAAAGCTTGCACTGCTGGGCTCCTGCTCATTTTGTATTCTTTCAAGATTAGTGAGAACTTTTTCACTATATAACTTCCAATTTGGCACTCTCAAGGTGAAGGCTGCATGGTGCAAAGAGAGCAGGACAGGGCGGTATCACAGAATCCAAGAGATAGAATCACAAGTTGCAATGGGGAAAACCCCAGAGTGCAAGCAGAGTGGTGCAGAATACAAGGGGTTCAGCAGCTCAAAGTAATTTTAAAGGCAGAAGCTTCGCCAGGAACTCATCTCCCTAACACCAACCTCACCACAGATTTAGAACCTGTGGATTTACAAAACGTTTTTGTAACTGAAATTGACAAAGCTAATAGGTTTAGCATTTGTGTAGTGCACACGCAAAGGGACACACAACAAACATATAGACGCATTGTTGGAAATTGCATTTTCTAGGTGATCTGGATGCTAGTCTTAAGACTTGAGAGCGTTTGGCACTGCCGTGCAGTGTTAAAGCGATGTGTTCGTCATATACATACAGCGGATCAGTGCAATATAGGATTGGCTTAGTCTAGTTAGCTGTAAGTTCCTTCACATGGGGTAAGACCTATGTCCAGGGCATGTATCTCAAATTCGTCTCTATGGGCCTGTCGCACTGGTTGTGCCATCCACAGAGGTAGCTCATCAATTGTGCCACAAGTTTGCCCTGGTGGGGCCTGTGTGCACAGATTACTGTTATTCCGCTTTGCATTTAAAAAGCTATGTGCCAATGTTCTGCATTTTTCCTGCTAAATTGTAGTTTTCCCTAGTGGCAGGGTGTGGTGTCAGGAAGAGGTTGGGCAGGTGTGTGTATGCATTACCTGCAGGAGTCGTCAATGACACTGGATGGTGTGTTTGGTACAATGGAGTCTGATTCTCGCATTGGGTTAGCATGAGGGGGCGTAGGGAAAGGCTGTCGAGCATTAATTTCTGACGGCAGAATAGTAGTAGTATAGTGTTTGATATTGATGAGCACATAATGATCTGTTAGTGGGAGTGTGTTCAACTTTGCGGAGATGGAAAGGCCACTTTGAAAAAGTGGAAAAGTGGGCATTTCGGTGCTTAAGGCTCTGTGTGCCTGTCAGCCTGTCTCCTAATGTACAACTAGGCGCTAGGGTGACAGCCCATCTGTGCATTCCTGATCGAAGACCATAAACTAGGGGTTCAAAGGAAACTGTGGGCCTCTAATTCTTAGGGGCCTTTCTGGGATGGTTACATGGGGGTGAAATTGGTACCTGTATTCCAATGGGCAGGGTCTTGACCCCACTAAAGATTGGGGTCTTTAGTGGGGTCAGATGGCAGACAGAACAAATTTAGGGAGGGCCTGTGCATTTCAAACGTGGCCTTTTGTACTGATCATATCTTTAAAGGCCATGATGGGTATAACTATAGGGGTTTCGGCCTCCAAAAGTAGAGACCTTTTTGGATTTGGAACCATACTACGTTGGCTCACTACTGGGACATTGAAACAATGAAGAATCCTTAGAGCAGGAGGCACTGCATATGGACTCCACAGACTTATGGTGGCTTGGAGCTTGTTGTGCTCCAGGACAGGGGCTATCAATTGGTGGATTTTGCCTGGACCTTACTGGCCTGCAGTTAAGCGCCAACTGTTGTGGCCCGGATCTCAAAGTACAATCCAAGGGCCAGTGAGCGAGCCTCCTGTCCACAAGATTCCAGGGACATACTTGGGAGCTCACTGTCTCATCAAGATCATAAGGATCGCACTGGGTGCGTCGGAGACAGGTGGAAGCAATTGTGGTTAGGACAAGGACCGTCCTAATATACACTATAATTTTGCTGTGCAGGAGAAGTGTGCAGATAAAGATCAGCAACCATCCCCAGACCAAAGGGTTTGGTGTGCCTAGTGGGCATCTATAGCTGATTGTAATGGTTTATGGCAGGTCACACCTCCTCTGGAGGGGAAAACATTTCTGGTCACAACCTTTTGTTTACAGGAGGGATAGTGATCCCGCCCTGGTGCAGGTGGCTCTGGGCACCTGAAGGAATAATCCGGATGGACAAAATTAAGTAACTGTTTCTTTCCATGTTAGGTGGTTCCGACTGGCTAGTCAACAGGGTTTCAGCAGGGGCAATGTATATCGTCGGCTAGAGTTGTTGAAGGACTGAAGGGTTGGGTCACAAGGCGTAGTCAAAGACCTGTAATTACTAATGGTAAAGTTCAACAATTGCATATAATGGGAAAGAGTATATACAATGTATGTTTTGTTTTGTTTTCAATGGAGCAATTTGACAATTGCGTGTAACTGTAAAGTATATATACAATGCAGATCTAATTTTGATTTCAATGTATAAGTGTAATATAAAGATAAGTGTTTAATACATACAGTGTGGAGTCTTTTTGTGGTGTTTGCAGTATGTTGCAGGAGTGGTGCTGTGCCAATACTTTACACTCGAGCCCTGAGGATAAGCCGGATTTCTCAGTGCCAAGTTACCAGAGGGTGAGCACAGGTTATCGGACAAGTGTAATGAACTTATCCTATTTGGAACAGTGATTCTGACTGAGTTTGATGTGTCTCAGCCAACCTGAAACCACTGGGTCTAACACACATGCATTCATATATGTAGGCAGGTAAACACACCAGTGAACACCCATTCATTCAGAAACTCATACACAGAGATACCACAACACATATAGCAACAGCAGCATTCACACTGATATATATATATATATATAGACACACACACACACATTACACTGTGGCACTCCGTACTGTGTAGTTATAGTTAGGTAAGAGTTTCCAAAGAAAGAGTTTTTTGTTTTGTTTCGTGAATATCTTTAGTGCCATTTGACAAACCGTCAAAAAACGTAAAAAAAATATGTTTATTATCCTCAGCTTCTTCCTGGTAGAGTATCTAGCCTCTGTTTAGGAGGGGCAGAGAAAAAGGGAAAGTACCAAACCCATGTTTTTCCCATTACTCTGAGGTTCTGTAATTCTCGAGTCTGACTCCATTTTGTTCTGTGCCACCATTTTGTGTTGCCCTCACGTAGGCCTGTGAAGGTAGCCTGGCGAACAAAGTGGCCTGGCCTTCTTAGTTCATGTATACATTAACTAGGTTTCTTTTTGACTCTGAAATGAACTGTAAGAAACTGACCTCTTCACCTGAAACTGACCTCGCAAAGCCAATTTCCATGATCGATCTTTGTCTGAGATTGCCAATCAATGTTCAGGACATCGTTAACTTTTAGTTTCCTTGCACATGCCTTATCTTGTTCAGCATCTGTTACTGTTTCTTTTTTATGTTTCTTCATTACATGGGTTATGCTTTCAATTATAGGTTTGTCCAGCTTGTGGAGATTGAATTTGGGACATTCCTAATAATTAACTTTTGGGTTGGGATACTGTAAGTCAAAGTCAAAGTCAAAGTCAAAAAGCTTTATTTCGATAAAAGTGATTATCATAAAAGCAGCTCAGTATATAAAAAGTTGCATATAAAAACAACAGCAATAAATTAAAAAGGTTTTGTGTCTGTGTACAAAACATTTAGAAAAGACATTAATTTCAGTGAAAATGAAAATGCTTGTACAATCTTAAACTAGCCAATTAATTGATTGCATTTTTACAGATCAAGCAAGTATGGCAGTATGTTCAATTAAGGAATTTTTCTAAAAGTAGAATTAAACAGATTGTTTTAGCTTTTTGGCTCGAATAGCCCAAGCCCAAGATAGGAATTTGGCTAGGGCACAAGCATAGGGTACGCTACTGTCCGAAATAAGTGTCCTGATTGCCTCGTCATGACTCCTAGTCCCCAGCCGACGGCATAGGTTTTTGAGCCAGACCCTCCTTGGAGTTGCGTACTCGCCGCACACGAACATAAAATGTGCCAGTGTTTCTGGTTTAGAAAGACATGCTGGGCATAGCTCAAACATTTCCATACTGGATTTCCATCTTTTGGTAAAAGTGTTAAGTGGGAGGGTTCCCACTCTAAACCTGAAGTACAAGGCCCTAACAAAGGGTTTTCCAATTGCATCCAGGTACAATTCCCATCTAGGGCAGTCTTTAAACCTCAAAAAGTCCTCTGTAAGCCTGCCCAAAGAGGTACTAGAGTTTCTTTGTGAACTAATCCAGTCCCAGTAGAGCTTTTTGAGTGCTTGCTTTGGGGGTGAAGTTCTATTCAGCCATGATTCAAGTTGTCCCAACTTAGTTAATAAACTCTTCATGTCTTTTAGCCATTTGATTTTGTGCCAGCTTGGCGATGACATAATTTCCTTAAGACCTCTGGCATATCCGCTTAGTTCTTCCACCCGCCAGATGCGTGCCCATAGTAATAATGGGCGAAATTTTGCAATTTCGCCAATCTGGGTGCAGCCAAGGTCCATAAATAAAGGAAGTGTGGGTGTGCCTTGTGGGAGGGACATTATTGCTCTGCAGAATTTATTTTCAGATCTCTGCAGGGCATCAGTGGTCGAAGAGCCCCAAAGTTCGGCCCCATAGAGGGCAGAGCTAACACCTTTAGCTGTGTAGATCTCAAGGACTGTGCCTATGGGCCTTGCTGTACTGGAACGTTGATCTCTCAGAAGGGCACCTGTAATCCTTTTGTGGCTCAACAGCATTTTAACTAAGTGTGGCGTCCAGTCCATTTTGTCCGATAGGCGTATCCCAAGGTAGTCGAAAACCTTTACCCTTTCCAGGAGCTCAGCATTTAGGGTGGGCGAACGCACATGTTGCTTCGGTGGATTGAGGACAAGATACTTCGTTTTGTTTGTATTTATTACCAGGCCTCGTTTGGTACAAAAGGATTGGAAGTTGTCCAAAAGTCTCTGGAGTCCCATTGGGGCTTTGGAGATTAAAAGCGTATCATCCGCGAAGAGGAGGGTCGGTATGCGTTCACCAGCCAGGGATGGCTCGTCAGAGGGATGTTTGAGGAGATGCTCAACCACCCCATTGATGTAAAGAGAGAAAAGGGTGGGAGCCAGAACACATCCCTGGCGGACTCCTCTCTCAACCGGAATACTACCCGTTTTCTCCCCTCCAGGGCCCCACCTGACTTGGGCAAAGCTGTCCTGATGCAATCTAACTAGTAAGGACAGCAAATAATGGGGCAGCCCCATGTCAGCAAGTACTTTCCATAGTGAGTCCCTAGGTACAAGGTCAAAGGCAGTCTTTAAGTCGATAAACGCGAGATAAAGACTGCCCTTGCCTATGACCACTACCTTCCAATATACCATCATGAGCCTGAAAGCTTGCTCAATCGTTCCAGTACCCACTCTAAAGCCTGCCTGGAAGTCAGAAAGAATTTTGTTTTCTTCTACCCAATTTAGAATTCTGACTAACAGGACTTTGCCGACAACTTTTTGGCTAATGTCTAACAAGCTGATCGGCCTGTAATTAGATGGGTCGTCCCTCGAACCTTTCTTGTGAATAGGGACCACCTCGGCCCCTTTCCACGATGAGGGAATGGGGGCACCTTTACAAATGGCAACAAGGAGGGAATGGATCAATTTACCCCATTTAGCACTGTCGGATTTTAGCAGGTCTCCGGGGATCCCATCAGGGCCGGCCGCTTTTTGTGGAATGATAGTGCTTATTGCGTATTCCACTTCCTTTATCGTAAAATCAAGGTCAATGGGGCAAATTGCATAATTTGTGGTGGGCAAAGGTATAGCAAGCCCTCCCTCGTCCAAAACATCATGACAGGTATACAGTTTGGAGAAGTGATCCACCCACGCCTGGCTTGGGATATTGCAGGTTAACAAATCACTGTCTGGTCTATTGCGTGCCCTTATAATGTCCCAAAACCATTTTGAGTCTTTTTTCAAGCTGGCTTCTTTGAGGGTTGACCAGTAGGCGTCTTCCCACTCCCTTTTCGCTAACCACAAAACTCTTTTGTGTTCCCTCCTAGCTATTTGTATTGATAGTTGGGACTTCCCTTTAACTGCCTCAATTAGGCATGTCTTGGCTTTCCTGCACGATGCAGAATACCAGTCATGTCTACCTTTGGATTTGGTTGGAGGCATGGTTTTCCCTACAGTCCCTTTTACCCAGAAAAGGTCCCCTATTGTTTTTAAGGCTACTTCATAGATGGTTGTTACCTTATCTGCTGCCATAAGTAGGTCTATGGAGTTGATTTCTTCTTGTGAGCCTTTAATCACCTCTTCAATAGTGGACAGTTTATTAACATTAGATGAGATTTTATTCCACTTAAGGCGTCTACCACAAGAAGAGACAGTAATCTCCTGTGGACAGTTCGATGATACTATCCAGAAATTCATTAGGGTTAGAGAAAGTGAATTATGGTCACTCTCTATGGTAGGGATAACAACCATATCGATGACCGAGCTCCAAAGCCCCCGGTCCAACAGAATATAGTCTATCCTCGTGGAGTGACCAACTCTGTTGAACGTTGGGGCACCCATCTGATCAGAAGGTGTGCGGCCATTGGCTGCTCTTAATCCGAACTCTAAAGTAAGTGCATTAAGCTGTATTGCACTACGAGTCCAGCGCTTAATGGGAGCAATAGAGAGCATGGGAATACCCCACCTACTGTCCTCTTCTCCTAGATCAAGTATTCCTTCTAGGGGGAGTGGCTCATATGTGCAGTTAAAATCTCCTGCTATTATGATGTGACCAGGTTCGCTGTGGTCCCCTAGTTGGGCCTCAAGCTCAGATATTGTTGGTGAGATACACCCATTTTTGGAGCCTCTAGCGTAGACATCGTAGAGAGCTAGAGGTAGTCCCCCACGTTGGCCCGATAGAGAGATACCAAGGATATCTGGGTTACATGTCTGCTTTATGGTTATTCGGCAGTTAAGCGAGATGCTTACCCAAATGATAAGCCCCCCTGATGGCCGCCCCTTCCCTGTCTTAGATCTTTTTATTTATTTTTTTGTCCTCATCTTGCGATTACTGTTATGCTTATGGAGTATCAGGTGTCTGCCTCATTACTTTTTTCCGACACTGCCCCTTGTTCTCTCTTGATTGGGGAGTTTTGACCATTCGTTGTTTGAGGAGTTTCCTTTACTCATCACATATCAACGCCTCTGGCTTGGATCGAGGGGAGCTAGCCAGCTTGGCTACTCGGCAAGTACCTTACTTGTCCACCAGAAGATAAATCGCCTTAATCATAGGACTTAAGTTTATTCTTATTTGGGGTTTAAGAAAGATTCAAAAATATCCCAAAACTTAAATCTTTTTCTTGCACTTCCTAGCTTATCAAGTTTGTTGATTCTTATTGCCGAGTTTAGCCATTCTGCATGGATTGGGCAAGAGGCTCCTATCCATTTAATACATATTTCTCTCCTTGCGAGAACTATTAATACAAAGAGGAGATTTTCCTGCTCTTTAGTAAGACCCCCTTCATTACCTGAGTCCAAAATCCCAAAAAGAATAAGAGTTGTACTTACAGTAAGTTGCTTGGACAGGATAGTGCTCAGGGTCTTACCGACTTGATCCCAAAATTCCTCCAAATGGGGACAACTTTTAAACATATGGATGTCGTCTGATTTTTCTTCCCCACATTTAGGGCATTTCCTTATTCCAGCATTTTTGAATTTGGACAGTTTTTTAGGAGTCCAATATGCCCGATGGATTGTATACAAATGATTCCTCTTCAAAGCCGCGGATTTCAAGGTTGACCAGCATTTAGCTACAGATTTTTCCCATATTAGATCTAAATCTGTTATTGCAGTGTCTTTCCATATTTGGGTTTCCATGTTAACACTGACATCGTTAGCAGTTATCAGCGCCCAATACCACTTAGCCACTTCTTTTGGTAGTCGCGTTGTTGTAATCATGTCATCTTCCAATTTTTCATTCCCATGTATACTGGGTAGAGCTCTGGACCAACTTGACATTTGATAATATTTAAATTTAGATAATGTGTTGTTCGACAGTACTTGAAGTTCTAACCAAGTTTTTAAATTTGGACCATCTAGTATTTGTCCCCAGTATTTGATGTCGGCTCTTTTCAATGCTAGTGCAAGAGTGTCTTTTAGGCATTCTGGAGTTCCGGGGGATTCCCAAATAGGAGCCCACTTACTGTAGTAAGATATATGTAGAATGCCTCTAATTTGTGTCCACATCTTTGCTGCATCTCTCAGTATCTTAAGCTTTATTTTTTTGAAGTATTTGGGATGTCCATACTTAAACAGCGCGTGATCCTCTGAATTTGTGATTGCTTGTAAATGAGCTGAGTAGTGTTCATGGTTTTTCAATAGTGGTTTGATATTCTTAAATTGAAAGGCTCTGCAATATTCCACCAGGTCTGGGCTGGCCAACCCGCCATCCTTTTTGCTCCTACTGATCTTTTTCCATGCAATCCTCGTGCCCTTTGCTGCCCAAATGAAGCTTGTTATATCCCTTTGTGCTCGAGTTAGTTCCGCTTTTCCGAACTCCATTGGAATCGTATTGAATAAAAAGGTAAACTTTGGCAAAATGGTCATCTTGATTATATTCGATCTCCCAATCAAACTCAATGGTAGAGAGGTCCATGTCTCAAGTAGTTTTCTTACGTCCCCGGCAACTTTATTCAAATTCCTGTTTGCAATCTTCTCTATGTCATGATTTATTAGGATTCCCAAATATCTGATTTCATTTTTTATGAAATTGTTTTGAAAAACCGTATTCCATGTCATAATCTCTGTCTTAGTTTGATTCACCAAATATCCTGAGATTTTCCCGAATGTAGTTAGAGTTTTCTCGATACTTGCTTTAGCTTTTGGGTAATCATCAGTTAAGATCATTAAGTCATCAGCATAGAGAGCGATTTTCTTCTCCCAACTGCCATACTTGAAAGGTGTAATTCTATTGTTGTTTCTTAGCTTGTTTGCCAGAGGTTCAATATATAAATTGAAGAGTAAGGGGGAGAGTGGACAACCCTGTCTTGTTCCTCTTGTTATTTTTATGTTTTCTGTTAAACTGCCATTTATTAGGACCTTTGACCTTGGATCTTTATAAATCTGGTTTACCATACATGTAAAGTGGGGTCCGAAGTTGTTCTTGATCATAACTTTCTCAAGAAAGGTCCAATTGACCTGGTCAAAAGCCTTTGCGGCATCAACAGCAAGTATAGTAAGAGGAGTTTTCTCACTTATAGCAATGTCTATTGCAGTTAAGAGCTCTTGTGTTACTTCATGTAAGTGTCTACCTTTAATGAAGCCTTTTTGATCTTGATGCAGTAAATTTGATAGTACTTTCCCAAGCCTAGCTGCCATTATTTTGGTGAATATTTTGTAATCAGCGTTCAATAATGATATTGGACGGTATGATTCACATTTGAGAGGGTTCTTTCCGGGTTTCAGAATGATTGAGATTATGGCATCATTCCATGAATCAGGTATTGTTTTCTGTTGTATTAAAATTAAATTAATTAATTTTGTTATGTGAGGAAGTATGGAGTCTTTCAGTTTCATGTATAGTTCGTTTGGAATGGCATCCGGCCCTGCTGCTTTTCCTTTCTTCAAACCTTTAATCACATCTGCCACTTCTTCTTCGAGGACTTCTTTGTCCAGTGTTTCTCTGTCGTTTTCTGTCAATTTTAGGAGTGCTGCATCTTCCAGGTAGGAGTTAATCTTTTGATCTGAGGGATTTAAGTCTTCCTGTCTTAGATCTTACAGCTGGTGTAAAGAAGGTGACAAACCCAACACGATACAGTGGCTCGGTGCTCCAGGTCTCCTGGAATTCACAGATCTTGTGGGCATCAATCAGGACATTCCACTCCGGCAAGGCTAGTTTCCTAGAAATCCCCGCAAGGTTCCAGCTAAGAATTTTTATCTCGCCATGTGTTGGATCGCCATCAAGGACGGTAGTAGTTTTGGGGTTAGGTGGATCTACACTGTTCCTAGTTGATACATGGGAAAGTGATATAGCAGGTGCCAATGTTGGAGATTCGGGACAGATAAGGAGAGAGATGGCTAGGGGAACCTCCTCCATATCATTATTAGTAATAGTGAGGTTTGGATCTGGAGCTTCCATGAGGTTGAGTCAATCTACCTCATCTAGCACACAAAATCTATTGGGGTGAGCGAACTGTGAGTACAAGGGGTCGAAAGGAGGGGGCAAGTCTTGCCATGGCTGTTGCCACTGATGGTTAGCGGGTTGTGAGGACTGAAGGGGTTGCTGCCACTGCTGAGTAGGCTGGTAAGGGGGTGGTAGGTGTTGGAAAGGTTGTTGCCACTGAAGACTGGTATGGTGTGGAAATAGAGATGGGAAATGTGGTGGTTGCTGCCAGTGTTTGGTAGTATGTTGCAGGGGATACGCAAACCCTCTGTTATTTGGGAAAGTGGGCCGATGAGTATTTAGTCTTGGCGGCATGGGAAGAAAGTAAGACAAAGGGAGTGGATTCATTTGGGTAGCAGGTCCACTGTTGGGTGTATTGCATATGTAACTTGCTGCCCCTATGTCCCTAAAGTTAACTGTAATTACATCACCTGCTATTGTTTTCTTATTCCTGCCCACCCAGTCCCCTTTGCGCACAGTGAGGATTTCACCACTCATATGGCTAGGTAAAGGTTTGTGTAACTGGAGCCACTGAGCACATTTATTTCTTAGCTCTACAAAAGTTTCTTTTACTCCCTCCTTCAGCGGTGTAACAGCTGTCAGCACGACCACGAAAGGAGAAACTTCCGGTGGCAGGCTGATTGTCTTAAAACGTGCATGTTTTGTCCTGGAACCTTCGGGCTTGTTTGTGGAGAGAGGAGCTATTGGGTTGGTGGACTTCCCTTTTGCTTGTGAGATGGTAGTTTTATTCCCGCCAGCAGATGATTGCAATGCCGGAGTAGGATCCACCACCTTCGGGGTAGATAAGGGTGAGGGTTGAGCAAAGTTGTTCCCTGTTTGGGGCAGGTGTAGTGTGGTCGAATCCTTGGTAGCTAATAGTATTTTGGCCTTGTTGGATGTGTCTTTAGGGAGCTTGGCGCAAGGTGTAGACTTGGGAAGTGTCTCTTTAATCCCTTGCGGCTGGGTAGGCCCAAACCCACTCATCTTATTAGGCCATTTCGAGTTCATTAGTGACGTAAGTCTGTCAAGTTTGGAAATTAAGGGCTTGATTTGCGCTGCTATTGTGGCCTCAAGGTCCAGTTTGAGATCTATTACCATATTTTCAACCCAGCAGGGTATGCCTAATGCAGAATGCGGGGTAGGCGATATCAGGTTATGGTTCCTGGCTTTAGCTTTGGGTTTTTCCTTAGGCTTGGTCTTGGGCGCAACCTTTGAAGGAATAGTGACCCTTCCCCCTGAGTTGATAGATACAGGAGCTGTTCCTTTATCAGGTTGCCCATCTGCACTCAATTCTGTCTTGTCAGATGACTGGCAGGCTTCTAGATCTGGGGTAGCCTCAAGATCGACATAAGACGGATCGGAGTCAGATTGGGTAACTGACAAGTCGACAGCGTTCGGTACAGTGAATACGCCAGCGGTGGTTAAGGGTAGGGGTAGGGAACAATTGTTCAAAGCTTGCTGGGAGGGGGAATTTGCTGTTGCAAGAGAGCCCAAGGACGAGCGCTTGGCGTTCATGAGATCCAGGGAAACTCTTTTTTCCAGCAATATAATACTTTTATCGATGGTTTCATTCACCCGTGAGATAAAATGATCTATAGGACCAGTCACTTGTGCTACGGCCATGGCTTTTTTAGTACAGCTTCTGGTTCTATTGCGCATGGTTGACATCTGTAGAGTTGACCTAACAAATTGGAATCACAATGCCGCCTGCCTTGGCTATGGATTGAGGGCGAAGAAACAGGGGTTCAGGGCCAGGGCCGTCCTCTGCTGTCCTTGAACGGCCTTAAATGGCCCGCTCTTTGCCCGGTCTTCGCCCCGGGCTCCGACCCGCGCGCGTCCCGCGTCGCGGGGGAGTTTGTGTTGTTTTTATGGGATAGTTCTAGGGGCGTGGTCTCCGGGGGAAGAGGCGCCAGCAGCAAGGTGGATTCTGGGCCTCGCAGTCCCCCACTAGGCTGTTCAATGAGACGCCCTTTTTCAAGCACTGCTACCTGGGCGCGGTCGCGCTGGGAGCAGATGGTCTACCCGCCGAATGCGGTAGCGCTCCCACCAGCCGACTCTGCCACAGGGAATGCGCTGCGAGCAACAGTTCAGGAGCTATTTCCAAAGGTATGTCCAGATCCGGTTTGTGAGCGGCACCCGCGCAGCGGGTGTCGCGAAAGGTGTTATAGGGAGGCCAATTAGGTGGGCGTGGTCTCCGGGGGAAGAGGCGCCAGCAGCAAGGTGGATTCTGGGCCTCGCAGTCCCCCGCTAGGCTGTTCAATGAGACGCCCTTTTTCAAGCACTGCTACCTGGGCGCGGTCGCGCTGGGAGCAGATGGTCTACCCGCCGAATGCGGTAGCGCTCCCACCAGCCGACTCTGCCACAGGGAATGCGCTGCGAGCAACAGTTCAGGAGCTATTTCTAAAGGTATGTCCAAATCCGGTTTGTGAGCGGCACCCGTTTGTTTGAAAATGTACCTTATTGGCTAGAATTTTGTGCAGTGGGTGTACATTTATAATGTGAATATTGGGTATAAAAGGAGATGTCTCGCCTTAGTAAAATGAGCAGTCTCCTGAGAATTTACACCGTGATGTATTTCTAGGATCACTGTTTCTAGCTGCAGCTAATAAACTTGGTCTCTGATGCCATCCAGAAGTATTCCGTGTCTCTGTATACCAAGACAGGTGAACTCGAAGATCTTAGGCGTAGCCCTGATGCCGCTGGGCTAAACCCCGGTTCTTCAACTGGCGCCCAACGTGGGACGACTTCAGCGGTACTAGTCCAAGCCCGAAGATTGTGAGGAAATTCTGGAGGACGGCCGCCACTTCATCGACCCCTGCATGTCGACGTGGGCCGACGTTTTTTTTCTGCGAGGCTTCCCCTTTCCGACGGCTGCGAAGGACTGCTGCCCTGGCTGTCGCCCTGTCTTGGACCCTCTTGTGATGATTTGTAAGGCGAGACGTTAGACGGTCAACTGGTGGCGTGACAGACATTTTGGTTAAGTATAAGTGGGTCGCTCCCACGACTTTGTTTTATTTCTTGGTTTTGATTCGGCCATTGCAATAGTCGAAGCCGAGGGGTTCGTATATTTGCAAGTGTATCATTTTTGATAACCCCTTGAAGTTTGAAGCAAGACTAGTGAGCTAAAAGATGCCTGGTTTTAGCAAATTTAGGAAATTGTTTTGTTATAGTTGTAATAGGGATTCCTGATTGGAGGACTCGTGTCCGATACCTCCGGTTGGAACTCCAACTTATGAGCTCTATTCAAAGCATGGTGTAGGTCCCATTCCCTTTAATGAAGTATGGGTCCGTTATACAAGGAAAGATGGTGTTTAACAATGGCCCCAACATGGTAGTTTTGAATCAGATGTTTTAGATAACCTAGAAGTTGCGCTATTTAAAAAGAAAGCCCGGTCGGCGATGGTTGACTCTTTCCGCCTTTGGCGTAAGGAAGCTAAACAGCGAGAAATTAAGCAAGCTAAGAGAGATAGGGAGGAAAGGAATATATCGGTAATGCAAGCTGCTGGGCAGTTTAAGGAAGGTGAAGAAGATCGTGCGATTGAAGTGTCAGATAGACAAGATTGCATGGCCATTGACAAATGTTACCTGGCTTTGCCACCCCCCCCTTTCAAATGTGACTGAAGACCCTGAAAAGGATCCTTTGATGTCACATTTACTGAGATTACCACCCCCTTATGTGCAGGGTGCTACTGCACCTCTGTTACCTCCAGTTGTTGCACCCCTTGTGATCGTTCAACCCCCTGTTGTCGTTCAGCCACCCGTTGCTTCACAGGTGGTTCTTCCTCCCACAGCGCAGCCCCCTCCAGGACCGCCACCCTTGCCACCAGCCTTGCCTCAAACTCCTTTGCCTTACACTCCTTTATCTTCGACTTCTCTTATTTCTGTTCCTATGTCTCTGTCACCTCAAAACACTTTGTCTCCTGTCCTCATTTCAACTTCTTCTCCTTCTGCTCGGCAACAAATGACTGAGACTGTCACTAGTCTTTTGTCTCATTTCTTTGGGTCACTGAATATGACCCCTGTTTCTGAACATAAGCAGAGACGTAGTCAGCTCCCTGGTCCCGAAGAGCGGGCAGTGATAGATCTCCTTGCTCATAGATGGGTTTCGAATACCTCCAAGTACAGTCCACAAGTGGTTATGGATATCTTCCTACAGTGGGAGGCACCAAAACAAAGGTATGTTTTTGATGTCATGTGTACCTTCCTTCGTCAGGAGTGGGAAGATAATGAGTTGGGTTCAATTCCACTGGAATTGCTTAATGTTCAGTCTGAATTTGCTAAAGGGACGATAGCGGGCTCCGACGTTGAGGAAGCGGTAGAGACACTACTCACTTTTAGGTCTAGACTTCCACCTCAGTCATTGTTCGAACCTGACCCTTCTATTAGGAGAAAAGTGAAGCAGTATCCTATGAGAGAGGTTCCCCCTGTATGAAGAGAGGCAGTTGTGGCTGATGCCGCTCATGGTATTGCGGCTGCACCGGCTCATTTTCAGCGAGTGTGGGTGCATGTCCCTTGGAAGAGAGCTGAGGTCCTGGCTCTTAAGCAGACCTTGCCTGACCCCTGTAAAAATCCTGCTGGTTATTATAAGGAGTTGTCTCAGACAGTTGATGCGTGTGTTATGAATTTAGCTGACATAGATATGTTGGTGGGTAATGTAGTTCCTCAACCCTTGTGGGCGAAGATCCGTCACGAGGATCACGCGCCAGAGTTTGGAGATACGTGGGATAATATTACTGCTGCAGATGGTCGGCAGGTAGGAGGTGCCAAACCTGAACCCTTAGTTGCAGAACTAACTGGTAGGATTATTAATTTAATGAAAACTATGATGCCTCCTCTGCGGGTGAATTGGGACAAGTTAGCAGCATGCAAACAAAAGAAAGACGAGAGTGTGTCTGATTTCTTCACTAGGTTTGAGGAAACATTCATTGATCTCGGCATCCCCAGGACGGTTGTCCAACTTTCCCCCCCTATCCTATGAGGACATTAATGCTGTTCTTAATAAACTTAAATCGGGCTCCCCTTTGGACCCCTGCCCCCTCAAAATATTGAAAGATTGCAGGGATGCCCTCCTTCCCCCTTACCTGGAAGTAATGAATATGGCTATCTCTAATGGCATCTTCCCTGCATCATGGATGCTGGCTATTGTAAAACCCTTACTAAAAAAAACTACATTGGATCCCGGTACTCTTAAAAACCTTCGCCCTATTTCCCTTCTCCCTGCCCCTGCCAAAATGCTTGAGGCCCACCTCAACTCCCACCTTAGCGCCTTTCTTGACAATGCTAGCCTGCTTGACTCTTCACTGCATGGATTTCGAAAGGCGCATAGCACTGAGTCTGCACTTACAGTGGTGGTCAACAACATCGGGGCTAAGGTCGACAGAGGTCATTCTATCATCTTGATCCTGCTCGACCTCACAGCCGCTTTTGACACCCTGTCCCCTTCCATCTTGGCTAGGCGGCTTGGTGAGATGGGAGTTGAAGGACCAGCTCTTGGTCTCCTGACATCCTTCCTTAGCCATCGTTCCCAACAGGTCAAACTGGGTGACTTCCTTTCCTCTGCCATGCCTTTGCATTGTGGGGTCCCGCAGGGCTCATCTTTGAGCCCTACTTTGTTCAACATATATGTGGCCCCACTTGCAAGGCTTGTCAGATCCTATGGATTGGAAGTCCTCTCGTACGCCGACGACACCCAGATAATGGTCTTCCTATCCCATTCTGTGGAGTCCATGGCCCTTAATTTTAAGAAATGCATGGAAGCCATGGCAGAATGGATGTCCTCAAACTTCCTCAAGCTTAACGGGGAAAAGACCGAGATCCTCATCTTTGGTTGCAAACAAGATCTATGGACGGATGACTGGTGGCCTCCCTCTCTTGGAACCTGTCCCAAGCCTTCCCTTGCCGCCAGAAATCTGGGGGTCACTTTTGACTCCACACTGGCGTTTGATAAGCAAGTGAATAAGACTGTTTCGACTTGCTGTGGAGTTCTAAGGATTCTCAGGAAACTAGTCCACTTCCTCTCCCCTGAGGCCCGGAAACAGGTTGTAGTAGCCCTCATCTCACCTCGCCTGGACTATTGCAATGCACTTTATCTTGGCATCTGCAAAAAGTTTATCCAGCGCCTTCAGTTCATCCAGAATGCTGCAGCCAGGTTTGTGGTGAATGCCCCTAGGCGTGCCTCTGTAACAGAAATCAGAAAAACTCTCCACTGGCTACCGGTCCAGGCCAGAATCAATTTCAAGGTCCTGGTTCTCACCTACCGTGCCTTACACGGCCTGGGTGCTGGGGGCATTGGATCTCTTGTGTCCTTTTACACCCGGGCGACCCCACGGATTCTTAAGGCCAGATGGGGAGGGAGAGCCTTTTTCTCCCTCGCCCCTAAACTGTGGAACGCCCTTCCAGCTGACCTTAAGGGCCAGCCATCTCTTACCCTGTTCCGGAAAAATCTAAAAACTTTGCTATTTTCAGAATCCTACCTGTAACATCCACTTCCTTCTTCTTGCCTCCGACCACTCAGCTGTCTATCTCATTTCCATCTGATGCGCCTTGATGCCTCCGGGTTAAGTTGCGCCCATACAAATTCCTTATCATCATAGTGATCAGGACATGAGTACAGAAGGGGGTCAGAGGTTGTTTGTAGATACGTTTGTTTTTAATTTACTTCCTGAACTTTCTAATAAGTTAAAGGACTCTGAAAGTTATATATATATATATATATTGGCTACCGCACATACTATGAGAATAGAGATAAAGATGAGAAGGATAAAGTAGAGAAGAAGACTAGAGAATTAAAATCGAAAGTTCTTCTGCAGCAGGCTTATCCACCTCGCCCTAATCAGCGTCAGTTTCAGCAACCTTCCCAGTTTCAGCAACCCCCACAGTTTCAGAAACTGTTGCAGACGCCTGAGTCTTTTGCTTCGCGACTCCCGCTAGGCCCTAATCAGTGTGCTTATTGTAAAGAAGAAGGTCACTTCAAGAATAGTTCCCCGATCTTGCTACAGCATGCGAATGGTATGTCTGGTCTGAGAGGTCGTGGTGGTATGCAACAAGTACCTAGGGGTAGGGGACGTGGTACGTTTCCCCAGAATGAACGTTCCTTTTCCCTTTAGAATTCTATGAATTATTTTGACCAACAGAATGTTCCGACCGTCCAGTCCGCTCAGTACTACACTGATGATTATTATGTTGGAAGTGAGAGTGCTGGTTTTAATGATAGTTAGGACAGCCATGGACAAAGGGAGGTAGTAGTGTCAGTTCCAGTAGACTAGAGTGGACCTTATGTTGAAGTGATTACATCAGGTGTGGCAGAACCTTTTCTTTTGGATACTGATGCAGCAAAGAGTTCTATCATGCACTCTAAACTCCCTGGCGAACCTTTGTCTGGCTTGACCAATGTTTCAGTAGGATTTTCTGGCGCCCCAGTTCGTAACCCGGTTTCTTGTCCTTTGTCCCTTTCTATTGGTCCCTGTGAAATGGAGGCTCCCCTTATTCTAACGACTGGCTGTGGCGAGAATCTGTTGGGTTTGGACTTGTTGAAAAGATTGCATGCGACATTACATTGTTCTCCTCCGGGAGTACATCTTACGGTGGGTAAGAAAGTGATTTCCCCGATGTATCTGTCTAAGGATCGCCTTCCACTGGAACTGCGTTCTCTCCCTGATACACTTTGGGCTACAGGTCCCAATGATGTTGGTCTCCGGCAGATTCCACCCTACGTTGTTACCCTTAAGTCGAGTGCTAAATTACCTCGCATTCCTCAGTACAAAATTTCCAGTGACGGCGAAAGAGCTCTTTTAGCGATTATCTATGATTTGGTTGAGAAAGGTGTGGTTGAAGAAACGAGAGGTAATGTGTGTAACAGTCCTGTTCTGCCCATCCTTAAGCGTACTGACTCTTCTCAGCCACCTGTGTATCGGTTTGTGATCGACCTTCGAGAGGTCTATAAGATCGTTGTGCCACAGTTTCCTGTTGTCCCAGACATTACTGCTTTATTGACTATGGTCCCTGCCTCAGCTGCTTGGTTTTATGTTATTGATCTGAAGAACGCTTTCTTCAGTATTCCGATTGCTGAGGAAAGTAGGGATATTTTTGGCTTCTCTTTAGGAGGCCGCAGTTTCCGGTTTAAGCGCGCTCCTCAAGGTTATTGTGAGAGTCCCTCCATTTATAGTCAGGCTTTGAAAACTCAGCTTGATACTCTTGCATTGCCTTCTGGTGCTACTCTTATCCAGTATGTTGATGATCTGTTGGTTGCTGCTGATGATGAGATTTGTAAAGAAGTTACTCTTTCTTTGTTGCGACACCTGTCTGACCTTCATCATAAAGTGTCACCTTCGCAGTTGCAGTATTGCCGCCAAGAAGTGACCTACTTAGGTCATCTCTTGTCGAAGGAGGGAAGACGATTGACCCCAGAGCGTATTCAAGCGATTGCCCAAATGACTGTGCCATGCACACAGAGAGAGGTGCGTGCCTTCTTAGGTATCATCTTGTATTGTAAACAGTGGATTCCGAATTTTTCTTCGCTAGCGAAGCCTTTGTTGGCACTTACTCTTAAGGACACACCACACTCTCTTCCTTGGTCTGACGAATGTCAAAAGAGTTTTTCTGAATTGCGTGATGCATTGTGTTCTGCTCCGGTGTTGGGTACCCCCGACTACAGTAAACCTTTTACACTTTATGTACAAGAGAGAGAAGGTTGTGCATTGTCAGTGTTGACGCAACAATTTGGAGACAAGCAGAGCCCATGTGCGTATTTTTCAGCTACTTTAGATCCGGTAGCTAGGGCGTTGCCTAGTTGTCTAAGAGCTACAGCGGCAGCAGCTGTTTCTATCCGACAGTCTGCTGGCTTGGTATTGGATAATACATTGATTGTGATGGTCCCACATGCAGTGGATACCCTATTGAATAGAACGAAGACTCAACATCTTACCAGTGCGCGTTTGTCAGGTTATGAGTTGACGCTTTTGGCTAGCCATGTGCACATCAAGCGGTGCGACACATTGAATCCAGCTATATTGTTGCCGATTTTTGTAGACACAGATGCTCAGGAACAGCATGACTGTTTTCTCCGGACAGAGCTGGAAACGAAGGGTAGAGTGGATCTGAAGGATCAACTCTCTTTTGAATCCTGATGGTACCCTATGGGTAGATGGTTCGTGCTTTAAGCTTCCGAATGGAGAGATGACTGCAGCATATGCTGTCACAACTTTGCACACGATTGTTGAAACAGCACGTATTGCACAGAATTCAGCGAAAGCAGCGGAGTTGATAGCATTGACTAGAGCGTGTGTGTTGTCAAAAGGAAAGAGAGTGAATGTTTATACTGATAGCCAATACGCATTTAGCGTGGCTCACAGTTTTGGTCGCTTGTGGAAAGAGAGAGGATTTCTTACTTCCCATGGTACGAAAATTCAGCATGGACAATTAGTGAGTGAACTTCTTGAATCACTTACTTTGCCGACCCAAATTGCGATGGTGAAGTGTAGTGCGCATAAGAAGGTTACGGATGATGTGGGTCGAGGGAATGCGTTTGCAGATGAAGTAGCGAGAGAAACGGCGAAAGATGCGACGAGTCGGATGTATGTTGCAGCTCCTGCCAGATGGGTTGTGGAAGGAGGAATGTGTGAAGATACAACAGAAAGTGTGAAGATGATTCAGGCAGAAGCTACTGAGAAAGAATTGAGTATGTGGAGAGAGTGTACGGGAATGTTGGATTCAACAGGCTGTTGGGTTGAGTTGTCAGAGCACCAGCGATGGATGGTGCCGGATGCATATGTGCTTCCGGTGGTTACTATGGCTCATGGGTTGGCTCACATTAAGTCAAAAGGGATATGTAAGTTGTTGGCTCCGGTATGGCAGAATGGTGGAATTCCTAGGTGTGCTGAGAATTTGGTTAAACACTGCATGATTTGCTTGATGCATAATCCTGGAAAGGAAACCCCAACTCCAGCGAGTCATTTTGCTCCTCCAACATATCCGTTCGAGGTGCTGCAGATAGACTATATTCATATGGAAAGATGCAATAACTTGAAGTATGTCCTTATGGTTGTTTGTGCCTTTTCCAGATGGATAGAGGCCTACCCCCTAAAGGATAATACTGCCTTGTCTACAGCCAAGGTTTTGCTCAAAGAATTCTTTCCCAGATATGGCTTGCCGAGGATGGTATGGAGTGATAATGGAAGTGAATTTGTGGGTCAGATTATGAAGAAAGTATGTGCGGGTCTGGGTATCAAACAGAAATTTCACGCTGCGAATCACCCCCAGTCAGCAGGCCTGGTCGAGTGCTATAATGGCACTCTGAAGCTGAAGTTGGCCAAGGTGCAAGCGAGCTCTGGTCTTACATGGCCCGATGCCTTACCATTGGCACTTTTGTCCACGAGAACGACAGTACATTCTTGCGTGGGACTTAGCCCATACGAGATTTTTTTTGGACGCCCGGCGAATGTGTGGGGTGTGCCGAGGCCTAAGAAGTACAGTGATATCGAGTACCCTATGTTGGTTGACTACTTACATGATTTGACTACTAAATTGCGTGTTCTTCACCAACAGGTCCATGACACTTTGCCTTCAGTTTCTGTAGACGCAGGCCACATGATTCAACCTGGTGACTGGGTTCTAACCAGGAATTTACAGAGGTCAAAGAACTTGGAACCAAGATGGACCGGTCCATACCAAGTCCTGTTATCAACTCGGACTGCTATTAAGGTGTTCGGCAAGAAAAACTGGGTACATGGTACCCATTGCAAGAAGATACCTTTGCCCTTACCATACGATAAGTGGGTCCGGGAAGGTGTTGCCGATTGCGAGAGTAAAAGAGTTCCGAGATTTGTACCTTTTAGCGATGCACATCTGGAATGGACTCAGTCAGAACGTGCAGATGATGAAGTCTTGCAAGAAGCTGTGCCGCCGTGTTTGAGACTTGATACTACGCACCCAGAGACATTCTTTCAGGATCAAACTGTGCCTGGTAAAGAACGCTACAACTTAAGGTCTAAAAAGGACAAATAAAATCTGAATTTTTTGGTGAATTACACTCTTTCAGACAAGAGACAATTTTTCTTTTTCTTTTTCGAACCACCATCCGGGTTCAGCTGCAGGGTCGCGGTATACGACTTCAGGGGTGGCCCGCGTATTGACTAAAGGTTTGCGGTTCTAGGGACGTCTAGGACGCACACTTGAGTGAAGAAGAAAAATTGCCACGAGCAGCACGTTAGAGGATGGAGTCTGTTGTAACTGAAAGAGATGTTGAGAGAATAGATCTTAAGACAAAATTTTGTACAGTGATACATAGGAAATGTTTTATAATATTGTGCTTTTTGATGTTTTTAAGTATCACATTAGCTTGTGTGAGTTGGACTGTCTATGCTACACAACAGACATCTGCACCCACCTCCCAACCTATGCTTTCTTTCAATACTGTTTCTTTGAACCAGTTTCATGCGTTGCCTGTACATGAACAGACAAGGAGATCAGAATTTGTCAACAACTCGTTTATACAGTTGTTGCATCAGCATCAGTTAGTAGTAAATACCACTAATTGTTGGGTTTGTGGTCTTATGCCTCATACGAAAGATAAAGGTATGCAATATTTGGTTTTGCCATTTTCTTTTAATGGGTCTGTGTGGGCCTTTCAGACCATGTTTATCTATGCAAATGAGGTATGCCCCTTACGTTCCCTTAAAGATAACTTGAGCAATAGTGCCTCAATAAGGGGAATAGTAGCTATGATCCGAGATATTGATGCATATAATGCTATCCCTAAGGATGAGGTGCAGGCTTACGTTGATTCGGACGTGACTGGATATAGTACCAGTTTGACAGAGAAGGAGAGACGAAAAAGGTCTCCCCCTATTTGGAGTGTACCCCACCGAGGCCATTTTTGTTTACAAGGTAATGGTCGGAATCCGAAAGCTCAGCTAGGTAAGAGTGTGTGTGCTCAAACCTATGTCTATTCATCTCGGACTTCTCCACCGTTTGTGCCAGCTAAAGGAACATATTTTGTTTGTCATGACAGAGCCTACACATGGTTGCCACCTGATTTTTCAGGAACGTGTTATGTGGCGTTTCTACTTCCCCCTACATACACTACTGCTTCAGACTATCATAGAACGAGATATGGTAGAGGTGTCTTCAATCAGGAAGATACTGCACCACACGAAGATTTCTTCATGGGCTTCCTGCCCTTTTGGGGTCCTATGATCAATAGTAGGCATATTTGACAGCTTGTCCGCGTTGTTGAAGCTACTATTAATGAGACAGCAGGTGCTCTTAGTAATGTTACAGCTGAGCTTCAAGCGGACCGCCTTATGACTTTGCAGAACCGTATGGTATTGGACATCATACTTGCAGATCGAGGAGGAGTATTTAAATTGATTGGAGCCAGTTGCTTTGTTTACATACCAGGTAATTCCCCTACTGTGTACCAAGCCATCTCTAGGTTGTATAAAATCTCTGAGTCTATCCATGTAGAGGAAGGAGACTGGTCATTGACGGGATGGTTTTGGGGACTGCTGTCCAAATGGGGATGGAAGACTCTGACATTCCTTGGTATGGTTTTAACCATCCTTTTCTCTTGTCTTTGCATCCAGTGTGGTCCCGCCATTTGTAGTCTTTGTGATACTATGTGTGTTCAGAGTCCTGTCCCGAGAGAAGTAGAGAATAATAAGATGATGCTACAGTAACACCTTGATAACCTAATGAATATCGATATAGACCTAGATTCAGCTTAACATGAGCCTTAGGTTATTGCCTACGTAATGGCAAAAGGAGGGTCTGAGGCTCTGTAATTCTCGAGTCTGACTCCATTTTGTTCTGTGCCACCATTTTGTGTTGCCCTCACGTAGGCCTGTGAAGGTAGCCTGGCGAACAAAGTGGCCTGGCCTTCTTAGTTCATGTACACATTAACTAGGTCTCTTTTTGACTCTGAAATGAACTGTAAGAAACTTACCTCTTCACCTGAAACTGACCTCGCAAAGCCAATGTCCATCTTTGTCTGAGATTGCCAATCAATGTTCATGACATTGTTAACTTTTAGTTTCCTTGCACATGCCTTATCTTGTTCAGCATCTGTTACTGTTTCTTTTTTATGTTTCTTCATTACATGGGTTATGCTTTCAATTATAGGTTTGTCCGGCTTGTGGAGATTGAATTTGGGACATTCCTAATAATTAACTTTCGGGTTGGGATACTGTAAATTGAATTTTTGTTATGTGATACTTTGTTTGAAAATGTACTTTATTGGCTAGAATTTTGTGCAGTGGGTGTACATTTATAATGTGAATATTGGGTATAAAAGGAGACGTCTCGCCTTAGTAAAATGAGCAGTCTCCTGAGAATTTATACCATGATGTATTTCTAGGATCACTGTTACTAGCTGCAGCTAATAAACTTGGTCTCTGATGCCATCCAGAAGTATTCCGTGTCTCTGTATACCAAGACAGGTGAACTCGAAGATCTAAAGCGTGCCCCTGATGTCACTGGGTTAAACCCCGGTTCTTCAACATTTCCCAAAGAAATGTTGGTAAGCAGTACAGAAAAAATCTTTACTCAAAAAGCATGCTTTTTGTGAATTGGTTTAAATCTAAGCAGGCATTTTTGCGAAATTACGGTTAGAAAAATAGAGCTATCTGGAAGGCTGGTCCAGCAGAATTACCATTGTACTCCGCAGTAAACAAATAAAGCATTCTGATCAGCAGAGAGAACTTTATTTTCTGCCAGTCCCTTCGGTCATGTGAGACAGAGTAATCTGATTGGCTGGCCACAATGTGGAGAGAAAGTCGTGCCCACCATTACAAGACATTGGGACTTGATCCCCATGTCCTGAAGTCAAAAATCACACATAAGGGGCAGGTTAGGCCAAAATATATTTTCAGGTATTTGAGGTACTGTAGGACTCCTGTGAGACACTGGTATCACAAGACGAAAGCAAGCTACACAAGCTAATCTTTGCATGGTCTTGTGGTATCATGAGTACTTCAGGAATACTGCTGCATCATAAAAACCAATAAAAAACATAAAAATGAAATGTGGGTTGCCGGTGTTGGCCACCTCTGAGGGGTGGTGCAGAGGGCCTTTTATACTGGTATATCCTGCTGTAGTGGGCCATAAGAGTATGTAAGGGCATTCTGTCATCCCTCAGTTGGCCATATCCCCAGTACGAATGTCCTTCACTCTGTGCCTGATACTACACGAACAACGAACCCTTGTGGGCAATGAACTGCAGATGAGTCAGCAAGGCACTGTTGTGTATGGTCTTTGACCTGTACACAACCTCTCACAGGCAGCACACTCCCTCCAGACACCCAAGCCAGCAAAGCAGCACAGCAATTTTACATTCTGTGCTGCTATGTACATTTTCTGTAAATCTGGAACTTACTTATAGTCTACTGCAGAATATTGTAGCCATTAAAGTCTAAATCAGGTGTTATAGGTGTTCCTATTTAGGTTGGACCTATAACAGTAGAAAGGTTTTTTATTATTATCTATATAGTAATGTGGCAGACTATAAGGATATAGTAATATTAATAGACAGACATGTCAATCAACATATATTTTTAGACCAGAAAAGAAAAAGGGATTCCAACAGAAACCTTTTTCTTTAAAAAAAAGAAACAGTTTATTACTTTTTTGTTTTAAAAATTAAGTTGGGTCAAAGTAAAAAGGGAGAAGAAAAGGGGCATCAAAATGTGGATAAAAAAGTACCAGAAAAAAATTTCTTGCAGACTTTTTCATGGGCAGTTAATAATCTGTCCCTGGCGTCTGTGCTCTGCTCTCCTGCAGAAACACATTTTCCATACATTATAGTGTAAGGAGCTGGTGCAGAGGAGTTGTGGTCATGCTTTAAGGGACAGAAGCATCAGCACTCTCCCTACTTGTGCTTTGAAGTGATCAGTTGCTTGTTGTGGAAAGATCACGTGTTTCCACATGTCAGAGGTTCCTAAAGAGTCCTTCTTTGAAGAACCTCTAGAGAAACCATGGTTGCAGACCTTGCACATCACAATCCGTACGGACACTATCTTCTGCACCTTGAAAATAGTGATACATTCGAACACAAGGTACTTGTGTTGTCCTTGGCTTTAGTCTCCTGCTCCTCCTCTTCATGAGACTGATATTCCCTGTCCACGCCTGGTGATGCCATTTTAAATTGTCAATCCAAAAAATAGGAAAAACAAAAAAGAAAGCCAGGAGACACAGCAAGAGGGTCTGAATCTTCTTGAGTGGCACTCCTTAATAACGGAAAAGGGGTGGGAACGTGTTGGGAATACATATATAAATGACATTAGCCAATGAGATGGTATTAGACTCTAAGTTACAGGTACTACAGTACCTTTTTATTATACCCTTCTAACACGACACTTAAAGATGCTGAAATTTCACTTAAGTTTTCAAGACACCTTTCCTATTTGAACATGTGAGGAAACCTGTAGGATTACACTTTGAACAAAGCTACCATAATAATGAACGCAACTTTGGTTTTTAAGTTTCAGGTTCTGTAGTACTCCAGCAGGGCCCAGAGCTAGAACTAATGCCTGCAGGACCCTCTAATTGGTTTTACGGGTCCTACAGCAGTACTCCATACCAATTGGAGGGAAAAAATAAATAAATAAATGAAAGCAGCAAGTTGATAGTTCACTTAAGAGCCTACTTAAAAAAGCATCCATTCTTTAGAAACCATCTCAAATGATTTTGGTAACCATCATTACTGGATTGGTGTTTAAAAGTAACAATTTGCACTAAATACAACCGGAAGCCAACATGGTTTCAGACAGAACTAGAGACCAGGAAATACAAGTGTATCATCTACCATTCCTATGCAAGGTTCGATATCAGAAGAAGTTGACGTTATTGTGCTTCCAAGCACTTCTGCAGCACCACAAGAAGCAAGGCCAGCAAAGTAATAACTGTTTTTTGGGCATTCTAGGTAGCAAAAAAACTACAGCTGGAGTTGAGAACTTGTGGACAGTTAGGTGCAGGTCTTAGCCTCAGGCCATGCCCTGAATCCCAACTAAATTTACACAAGGGGGGCTTAGGAAGATTTAAGGACCAGCGTGAATCAACTCCTCACTCTTAAATCATGACACTGAAAAAGGTCACAGGTCCGATGTATTACCGAGAGGTTGAGAATAAGAACTGCGTCCACTTTCCCATTACCTGGGGGAATCCCTTTTTAAGGACAGTTCCCCTCACACACCATAGGTCTCATGCTTCATTATAGGTGTACCTCCTTTTGTGCGGGACCTAGTCCCTAGGCAGGCTACAACCCCCTCTCTATGAGGGAGGAGCACAGGGATGTTTTATTTTTGGCCAGGATTAAAAACAAATCAAAGAGCTTGTGACACAGATAGCGCTGTCAGGAGCGACTGTGTCCATACAAGACCAACATGTTTCGGCCTGGAGACCTATAGGAGTGTTGCGGCCTTCTTCAGGGTCGCTTTATCAGCTACTGCGCTTTAAACTAGAGGGTGTATATGTGCTCACAAACCAAGAAAACGTGCAATAATGAAAATCGGTTCAGCGCATGTACCACATGGCTAGTATGCCAGGACTGATGTAGCGAACTCGATAACCAACAGTGGTTAATAATAATAATACAGAGTTTTGTATAGCGCGAACAGCTACCTCGACTAGGAGGTGTCCCAGCGCTGAGAGAGCAGGGCAGAGCAAGAACTGCAGAGAGGAAGATGTTAAGCCTCTCTGAGAGAAGAGCCACAACTTCAGCTGCTTCTTAAAACTGGTTTCCGAGGGTGCTCTCTGGAGGGCAGAAGGCAAGGTGTTCCATAGCTGTGCCGTATTTGCCGAAAAGGTCCGACCCCCCAGTCGAGCCCTTCTGACTCGTGGCACGAGTAATTGGACCCGGCAGTTAGATCGAAGAGAACGGGCTTGGGTGTATCTGGGCAGCCGAGATCTTAGATAGTTCGGACAATTTCTAAATGCCAGAGTAAGAGCCTTAAATTTTATTCTGCTCACCACAGGCAGCCAGTGTAGTGAGCGAAGATACGGAGAAACATGTTGATTAAAAGGGATGTGCTTTATCAGCCTTGCCGCCGTGTTTTACACAGTTTGCAGGCGCTGGGTCAGATATTTCGGGAGACCCAGGTGTAAGCCATTGACATAATCCAACCTAGATGTGACCGTAGCGTGGATCACCGTTTTTCGGCAATTCTCTGGCAACAGCCTAAGAATTTTTCGCAGGTTCCTCAGTTTACTGAGGCAACCTCCAGTCACCTGCTGGATGTGGGAAGAGAAGGATAGGCTGTCATCCCATTTAACCCCCACATTTATTGCCTGATGACTGGGGGGAGGTGCAGGCCCCATCTCTGCAGGCCACCACAGTCCCGCCGGAGGGGGGGTGCCTTTCCCGAAGAAGATCACCTCCATTTTATTTGCATTCAACTTTAATTTATTTGTGTTCATCCAGTTTGCCACGTCTCGGAGGCACCCCTTGAAACTAGTGAAAGCTGCCTCCGACACCTCTGAGTAGGGGAAAACCAGCTGGGTGTCATCTGCGTTAGATATTGCAGTGACCCCCCCAGTTGGCGATTAATGTAAATAGCGGGGCCAAGTAGACGCTGCGGGACGCCACAGCTCAGATCCCTCGGTTTGGAGGAACTTTCACCCAGAGCAACCTTCTGCTTTCTGTTGGATAAGTAAGAGTATAGCCATCCTAGTGCCTGATTTTGGATACATATCGCTGCCAGCCGCTGTAATAGCCTACCATGGTCGACCGTATCAGTACTACACTGATGATTATTATGTTGGAAGTAAGAGTGTTGGTTTTAATGATAGTTAGGACAGCCATGGACAAAGGGAGTGTCAGTTCCAGTAGACCAGAGTGGACCTTATGTTGAAGTGATTACATCAGGTGTGGCAGAACCTTTTCTTTTGGATACTGGTGCAGCAAAGAGTTCTATCATGTACTGTAAACTCCCTGGCGAACCTTTGTCTGGCTTGACCAATGTTTCAGTAGGATTTTCTGGCGCCCCAGTTCGTAACCCGGTTTCTTGTCCTTTGCCCCTTTCTATTGGTCCCTGTGAAATGGAGGCTCCCCTTATTCTAACGACTGGCTGTGGCGAGAATTTGTTGGGTTTGGACTTGTTGAAAAGATTGCATGCGACATTACATTGTTCTCCTTCGGGAGTACATCTTACGGTGGGTAAGAAAGTGATTTTCCGGATATATCTGTCTAAGGATCGCCTTCCACTGGAACTGCGTTCTCTCCCTGATACACTTTGGGCTACAGGTCCCAATGATCTTGGTCTCCGGCAGATTCCACCCTACGTTGTTACCTTTAAGTCGAATGCTAAATTACCTCGCATTCCTCAGTACAAAATTTCCAGTGACGGCGAAAGAGCTCTTTTAGCGATTATCTATGATTTGGTTGAGAAAGGTGTGGTTGAAGAAACGAGAGGTAATGTGTGTAACAGTCCTGTTCAGCCTGTCCTTAAGCGTACTGAATCTTCTCAGCTACCTGTGTATCGGTTTGTGATCGACCTTCCAGAGGTCAATAAGATCGTTGTGCCACAGTTTCCTGTTGCCCCAGACATTACTGCTTTATTGACTATGGTCCCTGCCTCAGCTGCTTGGTTTTATGTTATTGATCTGAAGAACGCTTTCTTCAGTATTCCGATTGCTGAGGAAAGTAGGGATATTTTTGGCTTCTCTTTAGGAGGCCGCAGTTTCCGGTTTAAGCGCGCTCCTCAAGGTTATTGTGAGAGTCCTCCATTTATAGTCAGGCTTTGAAAACTCAGCTTGATACTCTTGCATTGCCTGCTGGTGCTACTCTTATCCAGTATGTTGATGATCTGTTGGTTGCTGCTGATGATGAAGAGATTTGTAAAGAAGTTACTCTTTCTTTGATGCGACACCTGTCTGACCTTCATCATAAAGTGTCACCTTCGAAGTTGCAGTATTGCCGCCAAGAAGTGACCTACTTAGGTCATCTCTTGTCGAAGGAGGGAAGACGATTGACCCCAGAGCGTATTCAAGCGATTGCCCAAATGACTGTGCCATGCACACAGAGAGAGGTGCGTGCCTTCTTAGGTATCACCTTGTATTGTAGACAGTGGATTACGAATTTTTCTTCGCTAGCGAAACCTTTGTTGACACTTACTCTCAAGGACACACCACACTCTCTTCCTTGGTCTGACGAATGTCAAAAGAGTTTTTCTGAATTGCGTGATGCATTGTGTTCTGCTCCGGTGTTGGGTACCCCCGACTACAGTAAACCTTTTACACTTTATGTACAAGAGAGAGAAGGTTGTGCATTGTCAGTGTTGACGCAACAATTTGGAGACAAGCAGAGCCCATGTGCGTATTTTTCAGCTACTTTAGATCCGGTAGCTAGGGCGTTGCCTAGTTGTCTAAGAGCTACAGCGGCAGCAGCTGTTTCTATCCGACAGTCTGCTGGCTTGGCATTGGATAATACATTGATTGTGATGGTCCCACATGCAGTGGATACCCTATTGAATAGAACGAAGACTCAACATCTTACCAGTGCGCGTTTGTCAGGTTATGAGTTGACGCTTTTGGCTAGCCATGTGCACATCAAGCGGTGCGACACATTGAATCCAGCTACATTGTTGCCAATTTTTGTAGACACAGATGCTCAGGAACAGCATGACTGTTTTCTCCGGACAGAGGTGGAAACGAAGGGTAGAGTGGATCTGAATGGTACCCTATGGGTAGATGGTTCGTGCTTTAAGCTTCCGAATGGAGAGATGACTGCAGCATATGCTGTCACAACTTTGCACACGATTGTTGAAACAGCACGTATTGCACAGAATTCAGCGCAAGCAGCGGAGTTGATAGCATTGACTAAGGCGTGTGTGTTGTCAAAAGGAAAGAGAGTGAATGTTTATACTGATAGCCAATACGCATTTGGCGTGGCTCACAGTTTTGGTCGCGTGTGGAAAGAGAGAGGATTTCTTACTTCCCATGGTACGAAAATTCAGCATGGACAATTAGTGGGTGAACTTCTTGAATCACTTACTTTGCCGACCCAAATTGCGATGGTGAAGTGTAGTGCGCATAAGAAGGTTACGGATGATGTGGGTCGAGGTAATGCGTTTGCAGATGAAGTAGCGAGAGAAACGGCGAAAGATGCGACGAGTCGGATGTATGTTGCAGCTCCTGCCAGATGGGTTGTGGAAGGAGGAATGTGTGAAGATACAACAGAAAGCGTGAAGATGATTCAGGCAGAAGCTACTGAGAAAGAATTGAGTATGTGGAGAGAGAGTACGGGAATGTTGGATTCAACAGGCTGTTGGGTTGAGTTGTCAGAGCACCAGCGATGGTTGGTGCCGGATGCATATGTGCTTCCGGTGGTTACTATGGCTCATGGGTTGGCTCACATTAATTCAAAAGGGATATGTAAGTTGTTGGCTCCGGTATGGCAGAATGGTGGAATTCCTAGGTGTGCTGACAATTTGGTTAAACACTGCATGATTTGCTTGATGCATAATCCTGGAAAGGGAACCCCAACTCCAGCGAGTCATTTTGCTCCTCCAACATATCCGTTCGAGGTGCTGCAGATAGACTATATTCATATGGAAAGATGCAATAACTTGAAGTATGTCCTTATGGTTGTTTGTGCCTTTTCCAGATGGATAGAGTCCTACCCCCCAAAGGATAATACTGCTTTGTCTACAGCCAAGGTTTTGCTCAAAGAATTCTTTCTTAGATATGGCTTGCCGAGGATGGTATGGAGTGATAATGGAAGTGAATTTGTGGGTCAGATTATGAAGAAAGTATGTGCGGGTCTGGGTATCAAACAGAAATTTCACGCTGCGAATCACACCCAGTCAGCAGGCCTGGCCGAGTGCTATAATGGCACTCTGAAGCTGAAGTTGGCCAAGGTGCAAGCGAGCTCTGGTCTTACATGGCCCGATGCCTTACCATTGGCGCTTTTGTCCACGAGAACGACAGTACATTCTCGCGTTGGACTTAGCCCATACGAGATTGTTTTTGGACGCCCGGCGAATGTCTGGGGTGTGCCGAGGCCTAAGAAGTACAGTGATATCGAGTACCCTATGTTGGTTGACTACTTACATGATTTGACTGCTAAATTGCGTGTTCTTCACCAACAGGTCCATGACACTTTGCCTTCAGTTTCTGTAGACGCAGGCCACATGATTCAACCTGGTGACTGGGTTCTAACCAGGAATTTCCAGAGGTCAAAGAACTTGGAATCAAGATGGACCGGTCCATACCAAGTCCTGTTATCAACTCGGACTGCTATTAAGGTGTTCGGCAAGAAAAACTGGGTACATGGTACCCATTGCAAGAAGATACCTTTGCCCTTACCATACGATAAGTGGGTCCGGGAAGGTGTTGCCGATTGCGAGAGTGAAAGGGTTCCGAGATTTGTACCTTTTAGCGATGCACATCTAGAATGGACTCAGTCAGAACGTGCGGATGATGAAGTTTTGCAAGAAGCTGTGCCGCCGTGTTTGATACTTGATACTACGCACCCAGAGACACTCTTTCAGGATCAAACTGTGCCTGGTAAAGAACGTTACAACTTAAGGTCTAAAAAGGACAAATAAAATCTGAATTTTTTGGTGAATTACACTCTTTCAGACAAGAGACAATTTTTCTTTTTCTTTTTCGAACCACCATCCGGGTTCAGCTGCAGGGTCGCGGTATACGACTTCAGGGGTGGCCCGCGTATTGACTAAAGGTCTGCGGTTCTAGGGACGTCTACGACGCCTGGACGCACACTTGAGTGAAGAAGACAAATTGCCACGAGCAGCACGTTAGAGGATGGAGTCTTTTGTAACTGAAAGAGATTTTGCGAGAATAGATCTTAAGACAAGATTTTGTACAGTGATACATAGCAAATGTTTTATAATATTGTGCTTTTTGATGTTTTTAAGTATCACATTAGCTTGTGTGAGTTGGACTGTCTATGCTACACAACAGACATCTGCACCCACCGGCCAACCTATGCTTTCTTTCACTACTGTTTCTTTGAACCAGTTTCATGCGTTGCCTGAACATGAACAGACAAGGAGATCAGAATTTGTCAACAACTCGTTTATACAGTTGTTGCATCAGCATCAGTTAGTAGTAAATACCACTAATTGTTGGGTTTGTGGTCTTATGCCTCATACGAAAGATAAAGGTATGCAATATTTGGTTTTGTCATTTTCTTTTAATGGGTCTGTGTGGGCCTTTCAGACCATGTTTATCTATGCAAATGAGGTCTGCCCCTTACGTTCCCTTAAAGATAACTTGAGCAATAGTGCCTCAATAAGGGGAATAGTAGCTATGATCCGAGATATTGATGCATATAATGCTATCCCTAAGGATGAGGTGCAGGCTTACGTTGATTCGAACGTGACTGGATATAGTACCAGTTTGACAGAGAAGGAGAGACGAAAAAGGTCTCCCCCTATTTGGAGTGTACCCCACCGAGGCCATTTTTGTTTACAAGGTAATGGTCGGAATCCGAAAGCTCAGCTAGGTAAGAGTGTGTGTGCTCAAACCTATAGCTATTCATCTCGGACTTCTCCACCGTTTGTGCCAGCTAAAGGAACATATTTTGTTTGTCATGACAGAGCCTACACATGGTTGCCACCTGATTTTTCAGGAACGTGTTATGTGGCGTTTCTACTTCCCCCTACATACACTACTGCTTCAGACTATCATAGAACGAGATATGGTAGAGGTGTCTTCAATCAGGAAGATACTGCAGCACACGAAGATTTCTTCATGGGCTTCCTGCCCTTTTGGGCTCCTATGATCAATAGTAGGCATATTCGACAGCTTGTCCGCGTTGTTGAAGCTACTATTAATGAGACAGCAGGTGCTCTTAGTAATGTTACAGCTGAGCTTCAAGCGGACCACCTTATGACTTTGCAGAACCGTATGGTATTGGACATCATACTTGCAGATCGAGGTGGAGTATTTAAATTGATTGGATCCAGTTGCTGTGCTTACATACCAGATAATTCCCCTACTGTGTACCAAGCCATCTCTAGGTTGTATAAAATCTCTGAGTCTATCCATGTAGAGGAAGGAGACTGGTCATTGACGGGATGGTTTTGGGGACAGCTGTCCAAATGGGGATGGAAGACTCTGACATTCCTTGGTATGGTTTTAACCATCCTTTTCTCTTGTCTTTGCATCCAGTTTGGTCCCGCCATTTGTAGTCTTTGTGATACTATGTGTGTTCAGAGTCCTGTCCCGAGAGAAGTAGAGAATAATAAGATGATGCTACAGTAACACCTTGATGACCTAATGAATATCGATATAGACCTAGATTCAGCTTAACATGAGCCTTAGGTTATTGCCTACGTAATGGCAAAAGGAGGGACTTAGGTTCTGTAATTCTCGAGTCTGACTCCATTTTGTTCTGTGCCACCATTTTGTGTTGCCCTCACGTAGGCCTGTGAAGAAACTTACCTCTTCACCGGAAACTGACCTCGCAAAGCCAATGTCCATCTTTGTCTGAGATTGCCAATCAATGTTCATGACATCGTTAACTTTTAGTTTCCTTGCACAAGCCTTATCTTGTTCAGCATCCGTTACTGTTTCTTTTTTATGTTTCTTCATTACATGGGTTATGCTTTCAATTATAGGTTTGTCCGGCTTGTGGAGATTGAATTTGGGACATTCTAATAATTAATTTTTGGGTTGGGATACTGTAAATTGAATTTTTGTTATGTGATACTTTGTTTGAAAATGTACCTTATTGGCTAGAATTTTGTGCAGTGGGTGTACATTTATAATGTGAATATTGGGTATAAAAGGAGATGTCTAGCCTTAGTAAAATGAGCAGTCTCCTGAGAATTTACACCATGATGTATTTCTAGGATCACTGTTACTAGCTGCAGCTAATAAACTTGGTCTCTGATGCCATCCAGAAGTATTCAGTGTCTCTGTATACCAAGACAGGTGAACTCGAAGATCTAAGGCGTGCCCCTGATGTCACTGGGTTAAACCCCGGTTCTTCAACATTTCCCAAAGAAATGTTTGTAAGCAGTACAGAAAAAATCTTTACTCAAAAAGCATGCTTTTTGTGAATTGGTTTAAATCTAAGCAGGCATTTTTGCGAAATTACGCTTAAAAAAATAGAGCTATCTGGAAGGCTGGTACAGCAGAATTACCATTGTACTCCGCAGTAAACAAATAAAGCATTCTGATCAGCAGAGAGAACTTTATTTTCTGCCAGTCCCTTCGGTCATGTGAGACAGAGCAATCTGATTGGCTGGCCACAATGTGGAGAGAAAGTCGTGCCCACCATTACAAGACATTGGGACTTGATCCCCATGTCCTGAAGTCAAAAATAAAAATCACACATAAGGGGCAGGTTAGGCCAAAATATATTTTCAGGTATTTGAGGTACTGTAGGACTCCTGTGAGACACTGGTATCACAAGACAAAAGCAAGCTACAAAAGCTAATCTTTGCATTGTCTTGTGGTATCATGAGTACTTCAGGAATACTGCTTCATCATAAAAACCAATAAAAAACATAAAAATGAAATGTGGGTTGCCGGTGTTGGCCACCTCTGAGGGGTGGTGCAGAGGGCCTTTTATACTGGTATATCCTGCTGTAGTGGGCCATAAGAGTATGTAAGGGCATTCTGTCATCCCTCAGTTGGCCATATCCCTAGTACGAATGTCCTTCAATCTGTGCCCAATACTACACGAACAACGAACCCTTGTGGGCAATGAACTGCAGATGAGTCAGCAAGGCACTGTTGTGTATGGTCTTTGACCTGTACACAACCTCTCACAGGCAGCACTCTCCCTCCAGACACCCAAGCCAGCAAAGCAGCACAGCAATTTTACGTTCTGTGCTGCTATGTAAATTCTCTGTAAATCTGGAACTTACTTATAGTCTACTGCAGAATATTGTAGCCACTAAAGTCTAAATCAGTTGTTATATGTGTTCCTATTTAGGTTGAACCTATAACAGTAGAAAGGTATTTTATTATTATCTATTTTCTAATGTGGCAGACTATAAGGATATAGTAACATTAATAGACAGACATGTGAATCAACATATATTTTTAGACCAGAAAAGAAAAAGTGATTCCAACAGAAACCTTTTTCTTTTAAAAAAAAGAAACAGTTTATTACTTTTTTGTTTTAAAAATAAAGTTGGGGCAAAGTAAAAAGGGAGAAGAAAAGGGGCATCAAAATTTGGATAAAAAAGTACCAGAAAAAATTTCTTGCAGAATTTTACATGGGCAGTTAATAATCTGTCCCTGGCGTCTGTGCTCTGCTCTCCTGCAGAATCACATTTTCCATACAATATAGTGTAAGGAGCTGGTGCAGAGGAGTTGTGGTGATGCTTTAAGGGACAGAAGCATCAGCACTCTCCCTACTTGTGCTTTGAAGTGATCAGTTGCCTGGTGTGGCAAGATCACGTGTTTCCACGTGCCAGAGGTTCCAAAAGAGTCCTTCTTTAAAGAACCTCTAGAGAAACCATGGTTGCAGACCTTGCACATCACAATCTGTACGGATACTATCTTCTGCATCTTCAAAATAGTGATACATTCGAACAATTCGAATGTGTTGTCCTTGGCTTTAGTCTCCTGCTCCTCCTCTTCATGAGACTGATATTCTCCGTCCACACCTGGTGATGCCATTTTAAGTTGTCAATCCAAAAAATAGGAAAAACCAAAAAGAAAGCCAGGAGACACAGCAAGAGGGTCTGAATCTTCATGAGTGGCCTCCTTAATAACAGAAAAAGGGTGGGAACGTGTTGGGAATACATATAAAAATGACATTAGCCGGCAGAAGTTCCACTAGAAGCCAGATGGCATATTTTAGGTGTGACGACCGATCTCACTTGGCCGAAGTGGGACAAGATATGGCTGGCTTTGGAGAGTATGGTAGCCAAGAGAAATATAGCAAGATTATGGGGAAGTGATCTCTTGCCAACAGTGGAAGAATGGGGGCGGGACCTGGACTGGTGCCATCGGGCTAAGAAAGTAATATATAAAAGCAGAGGATGCCCCAGGAAATGGGAGAAAATATGGGCGGCATGGAGGCGGTACAGGGGAGAATTGATCGATACCCAATCTGTGTCTGCCCCCGATTAATGTGTTGCATGTATTCTGGTCCTCAATTATTAAGCATCATGTCTATGATGATTTTATGAGTCGCTTTACCTCCTTTAAGCCCAACGGACTGCTAATGTTGATCACTATGGACATATCATGGGCTTGGGGGGATATGTTGGGGGCGAACTGCTGATGATGATTTGAGGATGGCCTTCTTCATTTCTGTGGCCTGCGGGAGGCCTATGCTAATACATAAGTGGCTGTCCAGGAGCCTGTTCTTTGTATGCAGGTCATTTTGTTAATAATGATTGTGTGAAAGACTTTATTTTATGTGCCAATGAACTTCTGATGCCGACTGAAGTGCGATTTTATGGAGCTAGTTACTGCAATAAAAAGATTTTCAACAAAACAAAATGACATTAGCCAATGAGATGGTATTATACTCTAAGTTACAGGTGCTACAGTACCTTTTTATTATACCCTTCTACCACAACACTTAAAGATGCCGAAATCTCACTAAAGTTTTCAAGACACCTTTCCTATTTGAACCTGTGAGGAAACCTGTAGGATTAAAATTTGAACAAAGCTACCCTAATAATGAACGCAACTTTGGTTTTTAAGTTTCAGGTTCCGTAGTACTCCAGCAGGGCCCAGAGCTAGAACTAATGCCTGCAGGACCCTCTCATTGGTTTTACGGGTCCTGTAGCAGTACTCCATACCTATCGGAGGGGAAAAAATAAATAAATAAATGAAAGGAGCAATTTGATAGTTCACTTAAGAGCCTACTAATAAAAAGCACCCACCTTTTAGAAACCATCTCAAATGATTTTGCTAACCATCATTACTGGATTGGTGTTTAAAAGTAACAATTTGCAATAAATACAACCGGAAGCCAACATGGTTTCAGACAGAGCTAGAGACCAGCAAATACAAAGTGTACCATCTACCATTCCTATGCAAGGTTCAATATCAGAAGAAGTTGACGTTATTGTGCTTCCAAGCACGTCTGCAGCACCACAAGAAGCAAGGCCAGCAAAGTAATAACTGTTTTTTGGGCATTCTAGGTAGCAAACAAAACTAAAGCTGGAGTTGAGAACTTGTGGAGAGTTAGGTGCAGGTCTTAGAATAAGGCCAGGCCCTGAACCTCAACTAAATTCAGAACAATCTGAAAAGAAGGTGGTGAGGTATTACCAGCGCATAGCCCAAGTCGCCTATAATAATTAGAAAAAATTGTTTTAAAGTGGCATCAAGGGAACCAAAGACAGCTACCACCCACTGCTGTCAAGGGACAACAATTACCAAATAATTATTGTCACAATAGAACAAACATGTAAGATTCCCTGAGCACAAAAGTACACGTATCTGTGAATGTTTACAGATAATATCTGTTCAAAGAATCAGTGTCCATATCTATCCATCCAAAGTATGAAAAAAGTCCTTATTTTTTATTTTCACAATCCAAAATTATTCATGAAGACTTGTGGGTACAGCAGTACAGTCTTGAAACAGAACATAACAGCCTGTTATGTTCTGTTTCAAGACTGTACTGCTGTACCCACAAGTCTTGTCCGCATACAGAGTAGATTGCGGTTTCTGGATCTCAGCTGTCGTACGGGTTGGTAACGTTCAATTTTCTTCATCAGATAAGCAGGACCAGTCCCCTGGAGAGACTTAAAGACCATACATAACAGCTTGAATATAGCTTGTTTCCTAATGGGAAGGCAGTGTAGTTGGCGCAGGAGAGGTAAGGAGGGGGTCCGCGCTGGTTTGTTGAGGGCAAGGCAGGCCGCCGTATTCTGGATCACCTGTAGTTTAGATGAAAGGTCCTCCCTTTCTCCAACCAACAAAGAGTTGCCATAATCCAGTCTACTCACTAAGAGCGACTGAATGAGGGCTTTTCTGGCGTTAAGTGGGATCCAAGGGAAGATTTAAGCATCCTCATGGTTCCGAAACAGGTGCCTGCCAAGGTCTTCACCTGTTCTTCCATGGATAGTTTATTGTCAATTCTGATGCCTATGTTCTTGGCCCAACCTCTTGGGGAGGGTGTTTCTCCTAGTTCTGGTGGCCACCAATCGGGGGTCCACAGTTCCTCCGCTTTACCAAACAGCAGTATCTCTGTTTTGAAGGAGTTAAATTGAAGGAAGTTCTTCCTCGTCCAACTTGCTTTACTAGTCATACAATTTATGAACTTTAGTTTGGTTACTGCAGGATTATCCTCTATGGGGACTATCACCTGCATGTCGTCAGCATAAGATATGGTTTCATACACACAGTTTCTGATAATTGAGGCCAAGGGGGCCACATATATGTTCAACAAGGTAGGGCTCAAGATGGAACCTTGTGGGACCCCCTTAACCACCGCAGTGGTGTGTGACACAAAGGAGTCCAACTGGACGCATTGTGTTCTGTCAGACAGATAACTCTGAATACATTTAAAGGCCATGCCTCTGACACCAATCTCTCTAAGCCTGTCCAACAGGATGCGATGAGAGATGGTGTCAAAGGCTGCCGACAGATCGAGCAGCATTAACATGGCTGGAGTATCCTTGTCCAATGACATGCTTAAAGTATCAGTGACCTCCAACAGTGTGGCTTCCGTGCTATAACATGCACAGAAGCCTGACTGGAATATATCCAGTACTTTGTTCTGTTCCAAATAGCAAGAAAATGCAGATTGATTAATGTTTCCATGATCTTTGAACAACAATGAAGAAGAGAGATCGGCCTATAATTTTGTAAATCAGTGGGGTCTGCTAGTGTCTTTTTGAGCAGAGGCTTGATACGTGCGTTCTTCCATTTATGCGGAAAAGTGGCTTTGGCTAGCGAGATGTTGCGTACGCCCACAAGCACATCAGCGAAGACCAGGGTTAATTCAGACATAACAGCAGACGGCACCAGGTCTAACAGGGAACCCGATTTTACCTGGGTTAGTAAGGAGCCCATCTGCTCTCCAGTAATGTTGGGAAAGAATTCTAGGCTTGAGGGGCAGGGGTTTTCCTGGAGGAGGGCTCTGTCATGGTCTCCCTCTTGAGGCCTGAAGGCGCAATAGATCACGTTGGTCTCATTAGTAAAATAGCTCGCTGGCGGGAACGGATTATTCGCCCTCAGGTTCGTGAACTCCTTCAGAATAACAAAAATGTCCCAAGAGGCGTTCTTTGCTTCCATTATACGAGAACCTAGATAGGCTCTCCTGGCTGAATTACAACTATTTAGGTAGGCTCTATGAGCTTCTCGATTGATGACAACCTAACTTACATCACTGATGATATCACTGATGACATTATGCAACAAATACGGCAGTTTACTAAATACTTTTCATACTGCAAGGTATTCAGCACTGTACACTTAGACCCAATATTCCATAACATCTACAGTACTTATGGGCGTATCCTTTCGCAACACGCAGAACAAGCAGATCATGAAGCATAGCTGTGAAATCACCCATATTAAGTGAATATTATACTCTTGTTTCACTGATCTTGAGGTGAATAAGAAAAGTAATGGCTCTGTAGACATCAATGACATCAGCAGTTTATTAAACCTTGAATAGCATTCATTTATCTTAATGAGACGTGTCTGCTAAATACCTCATTTGACATAGAATGTTCACTAACATTTTTAAGACACCTTTCCTATTTTAACCATGTCACAGACTTCCCTTTTATTCATTAGCTAATTATAAGGCATGCACTACCAGTCTCTATGAACAACTCTCCATAGTATATGAACATACCATATACATAGTCCTAAAATGAGCAGAATGATTACACCCCTTTGAATTTGAATTTGAATTTGAAGGGATTTATATAGCGCTCGTACACCTGGCGGTTTCTTGGCGCTAACCTGGCAACTGCTACTCGGCGAGTAGGAGAGGGGGAAAGGAAGCATTCAAGATGGGAAGGCTTGGGTGAAGAGGAAGGTCTTGAGGTCTCTACGAAAGAGGGGGTACTGAGTGCAGGATCTGAGAGAAATTGGGAGAGAGTTCCAAAAGGCTGGGCCAGCTGTAGCAAACTTGGAACCACCCCACTTCTTCCGTTTGAAGCGGGGAACCACAAGAAGGTGGTGGGAGGAGGATCGGAGGTCTCGTGAGGGAGTGTGGGTTTGAATGGCCGAGTTGATGAAAGAGGGGGCAGAACCTGTCCGGGCTTTAAAGATGGTGCAGCCGAGCTTGAATAAGACGCGCTGCCGGACAGGGAGCCAGTGCAGGGAGAAGAGGAGGGGAGTTACATGATGTGATTTAGAGAGGTTAAAAACCAGCCGAGCGGCCTGGTTTTGAACCAATTGGAGGCGCCTCATAAGGTAGTCGGGCATGCCATGGTAGAGGGCGTTGCCATAGTCTAGGCGAGATGTTACCATGGCCAGAAGAATTAGTTTGAGCGCATCTGGGGCAAAGAATCGTGAGACTCTGCGGATTGTCCTGAGAGAGAGGAAGGCTGAGGAAACCACAGCAGAGACTTGGGAATGTAGGGAGAGCTGGTTATTGATTTTGAATCCAAGGGTTTTAACTGAAGAGACAGGAGTGGGAGGGGGACCTAATGAAAGGGGCCAGAAAGAGGAGGACCAGGGACTGGAGCAACCACCTGTCAACACCAACTCCGTTTTATCGGGGTTGAGTTTCAGGTGGTTGAAGTTCATCCAGTCTTGGATGAAAGTCATGATGGACTGAACATTGGACATGGACTCAGGGGAAGAGGAAAGGGAGAAAATGAGCTGGAGATCGTCTGCGTAGTTGTACACAGAGACCTCCAGTTGCTGTAAAGCAAAGATAAGGGGGGCGATGTAAAGGTTAAATAAAAGGGGGATAAAGAGGAACCCTGGGGGACACCGCACTGGATGGGTTGAAATTCCGCAGAGAACTCTCCCAGGCGAACCGCCTGAGTCCGACCGCTCAAGAAAGAGGATAACCATAGTAGGGCTGTTCCTCCGATTCCCGCCGCCTCGACACGTGACAGTGAGATGGTGTGGTCCACCGTGGCGAATGCGGCAGAAAGATCTAAGAGGATCAGGGCCTGATGTTGATTGGTGTCCGTTCCTTGTCGGAGGTTATCCAGAACCGATGTTATAACGGACTCAGTTGAGTGGGCTGGGCGGAAGCCGGCCTGTCTTGAGGCCAAAACACCATGACTCTCCACGAACTCACTCAGGGTTTTTACCACGTGTCGTTCCAACACCTTTGCCAGGAAAGGCAAAAGGGATATGGGGCGGTAGTTGACTGGGTCGGAGGGATCCGCTCCAGGTTTTTTTAGGATCGGAACGATCACTGCCGATTTGAGAGCAGGGGTAACAATGCCCTGAGCCAGCGAGCTGTTAAGGAGCATTAAAGGTGGTGAGGGGCTGTAGGTGTAGATTTGCTTTAGAATGTAGGCAGGGCAGGGGTCCAGCGGAGAGCCGGACTTGACCAACGGAAGAATGGAGAGAAATGAGTCGGTCGAGAGGGGGGGAAAGAATCCAGATGTGCAGTAGCTGGAGGACGGCGGGGGTCAGTGAAGGCCGGGGATGGAGGAGGAATTTTAATTTTAATTTTGCTGATTTTGTCTAGGAAGAAGTGATTAAGGGAGTCGCATAGTGGTTGAGAAGGTGATGGTTTGAGTGAGGCTCTGTCGGAAAAGGCAAGGTCTTGGATAATAGAGAAGATTTCTCTTGGCTGGTTCTCCGCGAGTTGGATTTTGGAGGAGAAGTAGGTTTTCTTAGTGTCTAGTATGGCTTTCTTATATTGAGTAAGAAGTTCAATATACCGGGTTTTAGCAGTAGGGCAGTAGTTCCGTCTCCATTGTCGTTCAGCTTGGCGAAGAGTGAGTTTTTGGATCTTTAGGTCGTCTGAGAACCATCGGTTTGCATCTTTAGGGCGTTTGGTTGCGATGCGTTTTAGAGGAGCGATAGTATCGCACCCGGCCCGCAGCCAGTTGGTGATAGCTTCTACCTGACCAGAGGAAGGCAGCGCGGTCAAATCGGGGGTAGAAGAGGAAAGGAAAGTCGATAAAGCTTCGATATCAACGCGGTTCCATGAGCGCGCCCAGACATTTCTCGCAGGAGCGGGCTTAGGTGGTGGAAAAGGGAATAGGGAAAAGGTGATCAGTGAATGATCTGACCATGGACACGGGGAAATAGAAAGAGAAATGACCGGGCAATCACGTTGCCAGATTTGGTCCAAAATGTGTCCCAGCCTGTGTGTGGGAGCATTGACGACTGATGTAAAGTTAAGCGACTGAAGGGAGTCTGAGAACTCTTTGGACGTTGCGCATTCCGCGGGATCGGAGGGCCAGAAGTTAAAATCTCCCAGGACTATGATGGAAGAGTGGTTGACCACCAGAGTCGCCATTAGGTCTTGAAAACTGGGGAGGAACGTTTGAGGGGAGGACGGGGGTCGGTACACGAGGACACAAGTGAGGGGGGGAGTAAAGGACAGAGAGCGCACCACTAAACAGTCTGAAGTTCCCATGGAAGGGGAGACTAGAGGGTGGAAAGTGAATTCCTTGCGAGCGATCAAGGCAACCCCTCCACCAGGCCTGCCAGAGGAGCGGTCGGCTCGAATGGCATAATAGGTCGGGGGGAGTATCGCTAGCAGGGAGGGAAGAGAGCTGTCCGAGAACAAGGTCTCGGTAAGAAATAATAAATCGTGTTTATGGGATTCAAGTAGGGTGAAAAGGTCGAGCTGATGTTTTACTGCCGATCTTGTATTTAGGTACATAGCAGTTATTGCTGTGGGGGGGGGGGCAGCTGGAAGCAGATTTAAGGAGCTGTTATTTAGGGGCGTGGACAGGGTGTTGGTGAAGACTGAATTATGTGAAGTTAATAGTCCAAGATTGGAGATACGAGCTAAGGTGGTAGCAGGTAAGGTCCACTTGCCTTGATGAGCGGTAAGTTGCGAGTGGGAATATTGAATGGGAGAAACAGGGTGGATGGCCTCTGGTCTCGGTCGGTCGCGGACGGGCGCAGACGGGCTTTCCTTAGGCGCGCCTTCGGCGCGCAAACGGCGCGCCCGCTGCGCTCGTCCGCTGCGCTTCCGGGGGAGGCACATTCTTAAAGGGGAGATGGCGGTGGGCGTGGCCTCCAAAGGGGGCGTGGCCTCGATTACCCTCGTGGCGCAGGGACAGCGTCCAGCGCTAGGAGGAGTCAAAAGGAAATGGCCCGTGAACGGAGCCAAAGTGACTGGGGGTGAGTGAAGTAAAAGCACACAGAAATTACAGTTTTAAAAGAACACTCTCCCGGCTTTCCGCCTCAGGAGTAGCTCGTTGTAAGTGCAGGCGCTAGTGATCAGCATCGCTCTTATAGGCGGTGGGCGTGGCCTCCAAAGGGGGCGTGGTCTCGATCACCCTCGTGGCGCAGGGACAGCGTCCAGCGCTAGGAGGAGTCAAAAGGAAATGGCCCGTGAACGGAGCCAAAGTGACTGGGGGTGAGTGAAGTAAAAGCACACAGAAATTACAGTTTTAAAAGAATACTCTCCCGGCTTTCCGCCTCAGGAGTAGCTCGTTGTAAGTGCAGGCGCTAGTGATCAGCGTCGCTCTTATAGGCGGTGGGCGTGGCCTCCAAAGGGGGCGTGGCCTCGATCACCCTCGTGGCGCAGGGACAGCGTCCAGCGCTAGGAGGAGTCAAAAGGAAATGGCCCGTGAACGGAGCCAAAGTGACTGGGGGTGAGTGAAGTAAAAGCACACAGAAATTACAGTTTTAAAAGAACACTCTCCCGGCTTTCCGCCTCAGGAGTAGCTCGTTGTAAGTGCAGGCGCTAGTGATCAGCGTCGCTCTTATAGGCGGTGGGCGTGGCCTCCAAAGGGGGCGTGGTCTCGATCACCCTCGTGGCGCAGGGACAGCGTCCAACGCTAGGAGGAGTCAAAAGGAAATGGCCCGTGAACGGAGCCAAAGTGACTGGGGGTGAGTGAAGTAAAAGCACACAGAAATTACAGTTTTAAAAGAACACTCTCCCGGCTTTCCGCCTCAGGAGTAGCTCGTTGTAAGTGCAGGCGCTAGTGATCAGCGTCGCTCTTATAGGCGGTGGGCGTGGCCTCCAAAGGGGGCGTGGCCTCGATCACCCTCGTGGCGCAGGGACAGCGTCCAGCGCTAGGAGGAGTCAAAAGGAAATGGCCCGTGAACGGAGCCAAAGTGACTGGGGGTGAGTGAAGTAAAAGCACACAGAAATTACAGTTTTAAAAGAACACTCTCCCGGCTTTCCGCCTCAGGAGTAGCTCGTTGTAAGTGCAGGCGCTAGTGATCAGCGTCGCTCTTATAGGCGGTGGGCGTGGCCTCCAAAGGGGGCGTGGTCTCGATCACCCTCGTGGCGCAGGGACAGCGTCCAGCGCTAGGAGGAGTCAAAAGGAAATGGCCCGTGAACGGAGCCAAAGTGACTGGGGGTGAGTGAAGTAAAAGCACACAGAAATTACAGTTTTAAATAATGCTTACAATCAAACTGCGATTGGAACTGTCTGTAAGCGATCTAGCCATACATTATACATTCCAAAACAATGTATGTCCCAAAAATTTCAGGTAACTTTTGGAAATAAATATCTAGGGCCTGATTCACAGAATGAACTTAAGACTCAATCCTAAACTTACTACTATATTGGTATTCACAGAATGCACTTACTACTTTTGGCTTCACAGAATGAACTTACTACTTTTGGTATTTACAGAATGAACTTACTACTTTTGGCATTCACAGAATGAACTTACTACTTTTGGTATTTACAGAATTAACTTACTACTTTTGGTATTCACAGAAGTTAGGATTTTGTCTTAAGTTTGTCAGACTTAAGACAAACTTAAGACAGACTTAAGACAGACTTAAGTTAGGATTTTGTCTTAAGTCTGTCTTAAGTCTGTCTTAAGTATGTCTTAAGTCTGTCTTAAGTTTGTCTTAAGACAAACTTAAGACAAAATCCTAACTTCTGTGAATACCAAAAGTAGTAAGTTCATAAGTTCATTCTGTGAATACCAAAAGTAGTAAGTTCATTCTGTGAATGCCAAAAGTAGTAAGTGCATTCTGTGAATACCAAAATAGTAGTAAGTTTTGGATTGAGGCTTAAGTTCATTCTGTGAATCGGGCCCTTCCACTTTATACATCTCCAGTCTTCTACAGGAAAATATTAAATTGTAAAGCAAGGCTTTAGTTTTTCTCAAATAGTTTTAGAAACCGCCCTTTTGAATTAAGGCCCATACTATTTGTAATCAGGCATGGTCGACACAGGTAAGAGCGGTGGGGAGGGGTGGGAGGAGAAGTTGACAGATGAGGGGATAGGTAAAATTAAACGAAAAAATAATTAAAACAGCTTGCGCTCGTCACATCACCGACTCGGTGACTAAACCCCCCCCCCCCCCACCGCTCTTACCTGTCCCTGCTGCGCATGTTTGTAATGTACAACTGCAACTTAGACCAGTTATACTCAGTCTCTACCTTTCTTTACTGAAGTACAGCTTGTACTTTAAACTTCACTGGTAAAGAAGGCAAAACATAGCGCCACGACGCCTCAGGGCAGTAGTGCGCTTTACAAGACACATACATACATACATACATTTAACCATTGTCTTTTTTCAGAGAAGACGTCACTCACAGCAATGTGGATGTGAAGAAATGTATTAATTAATCATACAGGTGCAAACAAAAAACAATGAGTTTTGGCAGTAAAAGCCTTCTAGCAGGTCAAACCAAACCAGAGTGGATTCATTTTAAAACCACCATCACGACAGTCATGAAAATATTAAGAAACAACTAGACTGCCACTCTACTTCTTCAATTACTGGCCCTCCCCGTCAGCTATTCATGACTGAAACAAACCCACAACTCCATCCAAGACCATGCAATTTTTTTCAAAATACATTTTTAAAGTTCATTGTGTTACATTAATACAAATGAATACCTATTTCAAAATTCATTCAAATAAAAACCAATCATAACTGTAATTTTAATTCAGTTATTTATTAAAATTAGTCATCCCATCCACCTCAATTTTCAATCGTGCAAGAGACATCTCTTACCATTCCATGCCATCACTCTCAAAATATCCCGATTGTGTGATCCATGAACAACAAATGTGGTCATCACATGCGAATACTCATCCTTTGACAATCAAAACCCCTCATTTAGAGCTGGGTAGACTAAAGTATTTCTTTGACAGAGCCTCGCTGGCTCGATCAATGGAATATTTGCTCCTAAGACCGACTGAGTAGGGGTCTTCAGAGGAAGAACATTGAACTGCTCACCCTCTTCAGGGTGGATGGTGTAATGTATTTTTCCCCTTTGTGTCACCTTCAGGAAATACCTGTTGTGGGGGATAGGAAAATACAATATTGTTATTAGCTATTTGTTTTTCAGAACCAAGCTCCTGCCTTGGAAGCTTGTTTCTGAAGAAAAAAACCATTGAACAGTTTAATGTAAGGCTGGCAAAATTGAAGGTGGCCATTCACCAAACTTTTTGTATATTGAAATGAACCACTGAGATCGCAATTCCTTTTAATATACAGAGTTGGGCAAGAGAATGTCTCTAAATTTCTCAGACGGTAGTCTGTAAGGGTGGTGGAGGAAATGTCCTCCTCCAACCTGATGCACCATACTCTGTTTGTTAAGCCATAACTCTGTCCCATAGAAGCACACCTAAACAGACTCCATGTATGCAAATCTACATCGCATATATATGAGCCTGTAGGTGCTTAGAATAATAAATGTGTAAGTGTCTTCATGCCGTGTTCTCTGTACCATGGAATCACAGGGGCAATTATGTTCTCCTAAAAAGGGGCATTTTGTTGTCCCTCCAACCAGCGGTCAAGATACCAGGGACGCTGGATCACCTTTAGCTGAATATTCCAGAAAAAGCCAGGACAGTGTGCCCCATTAAAGCAAATGCACTGTTTATAGTGCAAGCATGAACCCACACCTTCACTAGGAATAGCACTTTAGTGAAAGGGAGACTGGCTGTTTGAAGCCACCAGTCGGCCTTTCACTGCTGGTGGCTGATGGCCCCCCTTCCAAGGAAAGAAAAGGGATCCCCACAGGTAGGTGCAATATATGACTGCACCCAAGTTGGATGCTTGGGTTGTGGTCCCAGGGTCCGCTTGTAACTCCACCGGAAGTAAAACTCCGGTGCCATTCAGACTGTGCACCAGCTAATACATGGCACATAATCAGTACTCCCCAAAAGGTTTCTTGCCTCTGCGCCTGTATCTCTAAAACAGTACGGGAGCAAAAAGGCAAAGTGTTCCCTCCTTTGCATGCAGGCATCTTCGGCTCCTTCTGTTATACTAAAATACCACAGAGGTGCAGATAAGCGGGTGCAAACACCCATGTGCCACAAGTTACTTTGAATAATACGGCCCCAGGTCAGCAACAGAAAGTGGGTCTCACCCAAGCCTCTTGACTCTATATGTAGATGTGGGTGAGCAGTGAAGATAAACTCATGAGAGGTGTAGCGGGCACACTGAGGTACAGTGCAATGCAATTATCAAAATCTCAGAAGAGTATAAATGTCCAGCCAAGGATTTGTGTTACACAAAACCTTTAATAATATTTCATGTAAGCCAAGCATGGTTACAACATGGACAGCCAAGAAATAGATACTACACAAAATACAATACACAAATATATCACTACACTGATATAATAAACCAGTAAGCTTACATTGAGAAAGGTAATCTCACGTGGGTACTGACAAGATGTTAATTTTTCTATACAGGGCTGAAACTAGGAACGTGAGTCTACCTAATATTGTCAGTGCTCGAATATTCAGAAATCCTAAATGTTTGTTGTCAGGAATCACACCAGGTGCACGAAAACGTAGAACTAACACATAGCAGCACTGTGAGAAATTGGATTAGTTGAGGGGGTAAACCCTTCTCAAGCAATAACCACAATCCTTGTCAGGGTGAACAAAAAGAGTCACATAATTAACCTGTGCTTAACCCTCTCGTGACTAGGCATAAAAGCAGTCAGGCTTAGCTTAGAGGCAATGTATAAAGTATTTAGAAAAATAGAGGAAAATGTAATAAATTATTTTAACTCAAACAACAAAAGTCTAATCAGTAGAACCAGAGATATGCAAATGTTATGATTAAAGTAGGTATAGCGACTAAAAGCTTAAAGAGCCACTCACGGTCATCTGGTTCTTTCTAGACCTGGGGAAAGTCACAAGTTTAGGCCGACTGTGATGGAGAGTGGGTCGGATTCAGGGACCAGTTAGTCCAGCTGAAAATGTACCTTCTTAAAGTCCAGTGCGAAGAATCCAGTTCACGGTGAATGGTGCAGCAAGAAGCAGAATGAGAGTTGCGGATGGCCATCGCCGAAGCGCAAAGAGCAGGCCTCGCATCGCGGATGGTTATCGCTGTAGCATGGAGAACTTGTTGGGCATCGTGAAAAGTTTTTGCTGGAGGTTGACATTAGTGATCACCGAGGGACGTCGATGCTGTAGCACAAAATGCAGATCTTGTTTTGCCATTCGTCGCTTGTGGTTGCTGAGCAGGAAGAGCTGGGTTCACTGGAGGTTTACTTTGACAGTCTGTGCAGGCAACAACATCTCAGCAGGAACAGGCAAATTCATGGTCACAAAGAGCCAAAAAATTCTGGATTTCTCCTTTGTGTCCAAAGGAGTGTACAGTGATGGACACCGAGGGCACAGACCCTGAGGAGGCAACTTTTGGGGATAGGAGATTCACTCTTACAGAGCCATGCACGACTCAGGCAGGTCCAGTTGCAGGTTCAGGCAGGTCTAGTTGCAGCAGGTCTACTGGGCAGATATAAGAGGTCCTCTGGAGCATGTAATGCCCCCTGTACCTCAGACCAGAATTCAGCCAAATGACCCTTGGAGTCTCTTAGGTTAGCCTGGGATTAAGGGAGCAGATCCAGTCTTCCTTTCCAGATAGTAGGGGAGGCCTCAATCAGAAAAGCAGTCCTCTGGCATAAGGGTAGTCTTTCATCTGTAGTATCCTCAGGTCCAGGATATACTAAAGAGTTGGTTTGATGGTCCAGTATTTATACGTGGTGCTACTAGACTCCCCCCACATCTGGTTCTGGAACTTCCCATGCCCTGGCTCCAAAAGGTCTGGGGTGGCAGTAAACTAGTGTGAAAATCTTTGCAAGATTGCTGAGGCATCTCCTTTGAAGTGCAAGTGTGGTAGATGACAGCTCTGCCGCCCCCATCCTGTCAGGAGGAGCCATCCAGTCCATACCCAAACCTCCTTTGTGATACTATCTGTGAGGCATACACAAAGACCAGCTGCCAGCCACACGTAATCATATGACCCAGGATACAGGTTCAAGGCACCAATTGATTAGGACAAAAAAATGCCAATTTTCTAAAAATGGCATTTTCAGAATTGTAACTTAAAATTGACTTTACCATTAAAGAAGGGTTTAAACTACGAATCAATAGAAATCAAACTTGACATTCGTACCTGTTCCCAATGAAACTTTATCACTTACTAAATGTAAACTGGTAACCCTATGTTATCCTATGGGAGAAGTAGGCCTTGCAATAGTGAAAAACTAATTTAAGAGCTGTGTTGACTACCAGGGCACGTAAAACCTAAAAGTACACGTCCTACTTTTTAAATACACTGCACCCTCCCCCTACGGGTTGTTTAGGGCCTATCCTAGGGCTAACTTTTATGTATTAAAAAGTAAGGTTTAGGCCTGGATAAATTTTCATTCTGACAGCTCGAAATGGCAGTTTAAAACTGCTCATGTGGGAGAAGGGGACAGTCCAAGATGGCGCCCGCGTAGCTGTGCCTTCCCGGAGCTCTCTCGCAGACCTTTGCAGAGATGCTGGTTCGGGCGCATTTGGAAAATTGTCGCAGCACTAAATGGTGGGGGAGACAGCCTGAACACATCAGGCAGTGGCACTGACTGCTAGGCATGGCCACAAGTGGCCATAGCTTCAGCTCAGGGCATGTCATGTTTCACGACGAGTGAAGGAAAAGCAAGCGGTAGGAGGATGACCGTACGGCAACACAGAACAATTGAAACTACAAATCCCATCACCGAGCCTGGGAGGAACTACAAACCCCGTGAGGCCGTGCGCAGCGCATGCGCAAACATCAGAGGTGTATAAAACTATGGCGGCGCCGAGAACACACGTCGGATATTTTTGTTCCATGCCGAAGACTGGGGAGACGCCGTTAGGTAAGGAACAGCGTTCCTTCTGCTTTTCCATAGTAGCGTGCCGAGAGCGGTTTTCCGAGTGGTTCGAACGGCCGCTCCGTTTTGACCTGCCGAGCGAGTGCGCTCACTGGGAACTTTGTTTGTGACTTCTCGCAGGGGGCGTTAATTGCCTTACCAGAAACCCCGACAATCTAACGTGAGTTGAGCAGCTGCTCCTGCGCGTATTGTTGCCATGCCACACATAGAGGTGGGCAAACCTCATTTACTCAGTAAAGGGAACATACGAGGCTTCCTGCTCACCGTGTGGGTTCTTGTTTAATTACCCTGACCCTAAGCCGATCAAGGGACACAAAGACATCTTGGGAGCCACTGTTACAGCAGCCATTGGTACAATTAACCAAGGCATCACTGTACCCCTCGTTGGCGAGTGCCGGGACTGGCATTCTTGCAGGGGACGGTTAGGACGGCGGACTAGTCGTTCTACGGATATCAAGGCTCGAGTAGCATTGTCGGCCACTACTTAGCACGGTGCCCTCCGTTGGGGAGTGTCAGGAACGGCATTCATGCGGAGGACGGTGTGAACGCTGATAGGGTGATCTTGGGTGGTGTTAACCCGTTTTCATTCTTGCTGGACGTTGCAGCGTAAAACCTGAACTGAGTTTGGATGTTCCATAAATCAGAATATACATACTTACTTTCTGTGGTTGCCTTATTTCTGTGCTGTAGTTATAAGGTCTTGGTGTTAAGTTTATAACCCAATCCTGAGGGCAGCCAGGGATTACATATTATCCGACCTTCCCTCCTTAATGAGCCTCCCGGTTGGGTTGGTAAACATGGCCAACATGGACGATGTATTAGCAGCCCTGCTTGCAGTCCAGACTGAACTAGCGGCCTCCAGGCTGGAAACCGCGGACATATGGGCCAGAATGGAAAACCTACAGAGGAACCCGTTTGACGCAGGAACTCCAGCAGTGGTACAGCCGGCTGCTGTGGTAGTGGAGATGCCAGTGTCTATACCACTTGCTACGCCTGAAAGATACAGTGGTGATCCAAGCACCGTTCAACTGTTCTTAACTCAAGTAGCCCTGCACTTTTCTTGCAAACCCAGATCATTTCCCACCAATCAGGCGAGAGTAGCCTTTCTGATTTCCTATCTGGCAGGGAACGCCGCTCAATGGGCAGTGCCGTTGGTGAGCAGAGACGACCCTCTCATACACGATTGGGACTCCTTCCAAGAAGAGTTCATAAAGGTGTTTGACAGGAGAGCTGATTCATATACGGCTGACAGAGAACTGCTAGAGCTACGCCAAGGCAGTACTGGGCTTATACAGTACATGAATTTGTTCCCACGATTGGTGTCAGAAACCAAGTGGCCTACAGCAAAGAGGGTGGCGCGCTTCCACCAAGGCCTGAGTGAGGATCTGAAGGACGTAATAGCCCAAATTGACCCACAACCTGCCACATGTGAGGACCTTATTAGCTTGGTCCTTCAACTAGACCACAGGCTGGGTGAACGCCGGGGCAATCACAAGAAAAAGGACAGACCTCTACCAGCACACGGGCCATCTGGGTCCGTGGATAGTCCACCTACCTCACGCACAGAGCCAATGGATGTAGGTGCGATACGAGCCAGCCTGACAACCACGGAAAAAGAATCACGACACAAACAGAGACTGTGCCTTTATTGTGGCAAGAAAGGCCACTTTGTAAGGGAGTGTCCGGTCAAGCCGAAGACGGGTCGCTTCCGGAACCCAAGGATGACGACCGCAGCCGTTGACAACCTTGCGGAAAACTGATGGACTCTAGGAAGAAAGAAGGGGATTCTGGGAGTCTTTGTTTTATCCCTTCCTTACAGCTGATGACGCCTCCGAATCAGAGACATTTGTTCATAACCATCCACCTTCATGTACGAGATGAATGGATTCCAGTGGAAGCCATGGTGGACTCAGGAGCCACAGAACTCTTTATGGATGCGGAGAAAGCCAGGTGCTTATGCGTCGAACTTACACTCAAGGAAGTTTCGGAGGACGTCTTTGCTGTGGATGGGCGACATTTGGCATCAGGGCCCATCAACCAACACATCGGGGATGTTCGAGTGAGGTACGGAAAGGAGCACTTGGAGACCACAGACTTCAACATTATCCAAGCCCCCCAATGTGGAGTTATACTGGGGTTGCCCTGGCTCCAGAAACACAATCCCTCGATCGACTGGGCTTCTCACGAAGTACGCATGGAGTCTGCTTACTGTGCACAAAGATGCATGTGTCCGCTACACAACAAGGGTCGGCATGTGACAGGCCACATGCTATCGCCACTGCGGCGGAGAAAAACGTTGACCTTCCTAAAGCATACCAGGCCTACGCTGATGTGTTCGACGACACACAAGCCGAAGTGCTACCCCCACATCGGATATACGATTGCCAGATCGACTTGGTTCCGGGGAAAGCGTGCCAAGCGGAAGACTGTACGCATTGTCAGAACCTGAGAACCTGCATTTGCGTTCATACCTAGACAATATGCTAAGCCTGGGATTCATACGCCCATCAAAATCCCCGGCCGCCTCTCTGAAGGACTGGGTTCTTTAAGACCCAGCGGTGCCAGGGCACAACACCTGAAACCTTCGTGGGTAACCTGCTCCGGCGTACGAATCACAGAGACACGGGACACTTCCTTCGACGTCAAAGATTCAAGGTTTATTTGCTGCAGGGAACACAGAGATCACGACAAGTACACCACGTGCAACTTGGGGAGACTGCTTCAAATTGGTTCTGTGGATCGCTCCTTTTATACAGTTTTTACCCATAGGATAACATTGAACACAAAAGTTTACAACCCGGTTCCCATCATTAGCCCCCAGAGGGGTCGCTTTGGTCACTTTGAAACACATGAGGTCCGGAACATAAGTGCGGAAACATTTGGCGGTTCCCAACTGTAAAAACCATCTTCCCACCATTAGCAAATTCCAATCAGCAGTAAAACAGATCGAAATAAGAACAAGGACAGGTGTAGAGGAAGACGGAGACAGTGGGGAGATCGGAAAGGGTGTCAAAGGGGAGGTAACGGGAAACACGAGATACAGGCATCAAAGGGACGTGCCTAATGAGATGCACGGCTGAGACAATAAGTCCGTGCAGCAAGATGAGCCTCGAGCGGCGCCATCTGCCTTACAGTAGCAACCCCCTTGTCATAAAGACATTCACAAAGAACATGTGTCTTCTGCAGATATCTTGGGAGTCCCAGGGTCGCGAAGCGGACAACGTCCGTTCGCTGGCTACTTGAGGGCAAGAGACAAAATGGATGCCGTATCTAAGATGGAACCCGTGGGTACAAATGGAAAAACCCACATAACAAACGAACGGTTTAAGTTAGCACAGCGAAACTGCGCGCACTTACTAAACTCGTCATTTGCGGTTCATAGATACCAGACTCGACCATATTCGTACGAGTCGAAAAAACACCACTTACAATTGTCACGGAACCTCAGACGCTCCTTTTGCCCTCATGTAGGCAAGCACTAGTCGGAATCATATTCGATATTCATCAGACCATCGAGATGTTGCTGTTGCATAGCTCTGTCCAACCGAGTCCCCTTGGTAACAGATGGTTGTCTCATACACGTTGTAGCACAGAGGCCACATAAGGCAGGACCACACTGCACACAAAGGCAACACGTGAACAGGAACACTACAACGACTCCGATGATCATCAGAATTTTCCAACCCCAAGTCGACATCAGGCCCCAAAACCATCCAAGTAGCGTCCAATCCCCTACATCCACGTGTATGGATTCGGAGATCTTATGCAGCCTCGAGATGGCTTGATAGACAGTAGGAGCATTATCTGGAATGAAAATGCAGCAGCTCGAATGGATCACCTTACATACCCCACCTCGATCTGCTAAGATGACATCTAAAACCATACGGTTTTGTAACGTCATAAGTCTCTCCGCCTGAAGTTCTGTGGTGATATTACCAAGGGCACTGGCAGTAATATTAGCTGTCGATTCTACCACCCGAGTCAACTGTCTCAGGTTCCTACTATTGACCATAGGTCCCCAAAACGGGAGGAAACCCTTGAAAAAGTCTCCTGCCTCTTGACCGGCAGTATCCTCTTCGCTAATTACGCCTCGTACAACTCTAGTCTTATGATAATCGGCATCTACAGTAAACGTCGGAGGCAACAGATTTGCAATGAAACATGAGCCCATGAAGTCAGCGGGCAACCATGTGTATGCACGATCATAACAGATAAAGTATGTACCCTTGGCAGCCAGAAACACAGGGGACGAGGACATCGGCAGAATGTAATTTTCAGTGCAAGCACTTGCTCCAAGTCGGGCTTGCGATCTTCGGCCACGACCCATAAGACAAAAATTACCAGTGTGGGGTACGACCCATATCGGAGGCGAGCTTTTAAGCTGCTTTTCGCTAGTGAACACACTATATTCACCTCTACTTAGGACTCTATAGGCTTGTACCTCTTCTTCGGGAATGAGCGAGGGATCATAGATATCACTATCTAAATCCTCTATTGCTATCGACAAAGGTTTTTGATACGAGGTAGGACCAGAGTAGGGGGAACGTGGTTCTCGAATGGGGTGGAAACCCAGTGCGCTTCGAAACATGGTTTGAAATGCTCGAGCTGACCCTTGGGAACTATACGGTAACACCAGATATGGAATTCCCTTATCTGTAGTATGTGGCATCAACCCACACACCCAACAATTAGTAGTGTTAACCACTAACTGATGCTGATGGAGGAGCTGAATAAAGGAATTGTTGCGGAATTCTACACGTCTAGCCTGCTCGTGTTCGGGTAACATATGAAAGGAATGAGGAGAAGTAGTAGAGGTAAGATTAGGGTAAGGAGTAGGAGTAGGTGTAGGTGTAGGAGGTAAGAAGTAAGACATCGTGTAATACACCCCACCCGCCAATAATGCAGAAGCAGTCAAAAACAATACAAACAGTTGGAATATGAAACATTTGGTACGACTGAGTTGCTGCAGCTTGAATCTGTAGACTTGAGCTCCCTCCAAATCATTCAGCTTCGAGAATGCCATTCCCTACGACCGTCCGCAACGTTTCTTGACGCACTTCGTTCTGTGCAGCAATAGTCAATCCCTAGGAGTTCCCAGGAACCGACGGCCTTTGACCTAGCGTCAAGACCTACTATCCAGAAGGAAGTACGCGCGCGGCCCTACGGCCTTTAATGCACAATATGTGTATATGCAAAAACAAAGTCTCTCAGCTGTGGAAGCAAAAATACAAGGAATGAAGTTCAATATATATATACAAAAATAGTTACAGTAATACGAAAATTCAAAACTGATCACGGGAAAACGGGATAATGCAGTTGTCAATACGGCAAAGCAAGATCTTTTTATTTGTCCTTAGTGCGAGATCGCAAAAAGTATCGGGTTTTCCCAGGACGTGTCTGCTCGTCAAACAAAGGATCCGTTGAAGAGACAGCGTCCTGCTGATCAGTTTAGTGTTCTGGTCTTGAGTCTTTTGATGCTAATTGTTCGACAATGTCTTTCTGCTGCGCTGAGGATTCTTCAACAAGCTGTGCGTCGCTAAAAGGCACAAACGCCGACAAGGTTTCTGTTTCAGATGACGCAATGCCTCTCCTTACCCACGGGTCTGCCGGCAAGGGGATGGGGACTCGTTTGGTGTGCGTAGCATGCACCCAATTCTTACGTCCCTCGAGACGAACGGCAGTCCTCGTGGCCAGGAGCACTTGATAGGGTCCGGTGAACCTCGGGTCCAGGTTATTTTTGCGTGAAAAATTCCTTGTCACCACCCAGTCTCCGGGCTGGAGCTGGTGGCCTGGACCCTCTGTCTGCGTCGGCAATGCGTCGTAAACCTGTTGGTGAATTAACCTCAGTTTAGCAGTCAAGTCATGTAGATAATCGATCAACATTGGGTACTCAAGATCAGAAAACATTCCTGGCCTAGGAACCCCCCACACATTCGCAGGACGGCCGAACACTATTTCATAGGGACTAAGCCCTACTCGGGAGTGTACAGTCGCCCTAGTTGACAGTAATGCTAACGGTAAAGCGTCAGGCCACGAAAGACCAGTCGTAGCCTGAATCTTCGCTAACTTTAGTTTAAGGGTGCCATTGTACCCTTCAACCAATCCAGCTGACTGGGGATGATTGGCGCTGTGGAATTTTTGATTAATTCCAAGGCCCTTACACACACTCTTCATCACACTCCCAACAAACTCACTTCCGTTATCTGACCACACGACTCTAGGCATTCCATACCGAGGAAAGTATTCCTTCAGTAGGATTTTCGCAGTAGACAAAGCAGTATTATCTTTGAGGGGATAGGCCTCAATCCATCGGGAGAATGCGCAGACCACAACTAAAACGTATTTCAGGTTATTGCATCGCTCCATATGGATGAAGTCCAATTGAATCACCTCAAAGGGATACGAAGGGGGAGCAAAACTGCCAGGAGGAGTTGGGGTTCCTTTGCCAGGATTGTACATTATACACACCATACAATTCTTCACCAAACGTTCAGCACATTTTGTAATACCATCATTCTTCCACACAGGAGCCAGCAACTTACAAATACCTTTCGCGCTAATATGTGCTAACCCATGCGCCATTGTCACAACGGCCAGCACATACGCATCAGGCAACAACCATCTTTTCTGATCCGACAAATCAATCCAACAACCATTCGCATCCAACTTTCCCGTACTTTCTTTCCACTTCGTCTTTTCAGTCTCGGTGGCCTCATTCTGAATTGCTTTCACACTCTCGATAGTGTCCTCACACATACTCGATTCTGTAGGCCACCTAACCGAACTCGTCACATACATTCGAGTGCTAAGGTTCCGGGCAGTCTCCTTAGCAGTCTCGTCCGCAAACGCGTTACCACGACCAACATCATCCGTCACCTTACGATGCGCACTACATTTAACAATCGCAACTTGCGTAGGCAAAGTCAATGCATCCAAAAGATCATTCACAAGCTGGCCATGCTGTATCTTCGTACCGTGCGACGTCAAGAAACCTCTCTCTCTCCACAATCGTCCAAAGCTGTGAGCAACACCGAACGCGTATTGGCTATCAGTAAACACATTCACACGTTTCCCTTTCGCTAACACACATGCTCTAGTAAGAGCAATCAGCTCCGCAGCTTGGGCAGAATTCTGATTCAACCTTGCAGTCTCAACAACAGTATTCAATGTTACAACAGCATAAGCAGTAGTCACATCGCCATTCGGCAACTTAAAGCATGACCCATCCACATACAAAGTACCATCCGGATCTTCCAATGGGGTGTTTTTAAGGTCCACTCGACCTTTTGTTTCCTCTTCAGTCCTCAAATAGCAGTCATGTTCTGCTACTTCATCTGACTCTGTACTAATTGGTAACAAAGTTGCCGGGTTCAGAACATTACAACGTTTTATCTGAATGTGGCTTGCCAAAAGCGTCAATTCGTACCCAGACAACCTCGCACTCGTCAAGTGCTGAGTTTTCGTTCGATTCAAAAGAGTATCGACTGCATGCGGAACCATCACCGTAAGCATATTATCCATGACCAATCCTGCTGATTGTCGGATGGAGACCGCAGCTGCCGCTGTTGCTCGTAAACAACTCGGCAATGCTCTAGCTACGGGGTCCAAAGTCGAGGAAAAATATGCACATGGACGTTGCTTACCACCAAAAGGTTGCGTTAAGACACTCAAAGCACAACCTTCCCTCTCGTGAACATATAATGTAAACGGCTTACTGTAATCAGGGGTACCTAACACAGGAGCCGAACACAATGAATCACGCAGTTCAGAAAAACTTTTCTGACATTCTTCCGTCCATGGTAAAGGAGTTGAAACATCCTTGCACGTAAGAGCCACCAATGGTTTCGCTAGCAATGAAAAATTAGGAATCCATTGCCTGCAGTACGACGTGATACCTAGAAAGGCACGCACATCTCTTTGGGTTTTTGGCACAGCCATTCGCGCAATTGCTGCAATTCTTTCTGGGGTCAATCTCCTTCCCTCCTTTGACAATAAGTGACCTAGATAGGTAACTTCTTGACAACAATATTGGAGTTTAGAAGGTGACACCTTGTGATTTAACTCACAGAGATGTTGCAGCAACGACACCGTATTAATTTTGCAAATGTCCTGAGTATCAGCAGCCACCAATAAGTCATCGACGTATTGGATCAAGGCCGCACCAACCGGCAACCTAAACGCATCCAGTTGACCCTTCAAGGCTTGGCTGTAAATAGATGGACTTTCACAGTAGCCCTGAGGAGCGCGTTTGAACCGGAAGCTACGTCCACCGAGAGAGAAACCGAAAAGGTCCCTGCTCTCCTCGGCAATCGGGATGCTGAAAAACGCATTTTTCAAGTCAATCACCGAAAACCATGATGCAGAAGCTGGAATCAGAGTCAGTAGCGCCGTGATGTCAGGCACAACGGGAAATTGAGGAACCACAATTTTATTTACCTCCCGTAAATCGATAACAAAACGATAAACAGGCGGTTTTGAAGGATCAGTACGTTTAAGAATGGGCAGCACAGGGCTGTTGCACACGTTTCCTCGAGTCTCTTCGATAACATCTTTCTCGATCAAATCATAGATGATCGCCAACAGTGCTCGTTCACCATCAAGGGAGATACGATATTGGGGAATACGTGGCAACCGCACATTGATGGTCAGACGATGGCCGACAGAAAAGTCAAGACAATAAGAGACTGGCAGCCCCCTCGGAACGTCAAGGAGGTGCAAAGCATCATCGGCTTTGCCAATTTTTATAGGCGTTTTATTGATGGGTTTTCAGGAATGGTGGCCCCTATTACGCTACTTCTGAGGAAATCACAGGCCTTTGTATGGACCCCTGAGGCAGGAGAGGCCTTTTCTGCCCTGGAAAAGGCTTTTGGAATGGCGCCTGTGTTGGCTCACCCGAATACGGATCTTCTGTTTATAGTCGAGGCGGATGCATCGGACGTAGCGCTGGGGGCCATACTGTCACAACGACACTCAGGTTCCGGAGTGCTCCATCCGGTGGCCTTCATGTCCAGGAAACTGACTGAGGTGAGAGGAATTACCATATAGCCGAAAAAGAGCTGCTGGCTATCAAGGACGCGTTCTCGGAGTGATGGGGGCTAAGCACGTAGTTTCTGTTTTCATGGACCACAGGAACCTCCAATTCATGACAGCGGCCCGTCATCTCTCTCCCAGGCAGATGAGGTGGATGCTTTTCTTCTCGGGATTCAACTTCGTCATCACCTATAGACCTGAAGTAGAAAACAGCAAGGCGGATGCTCTTTCTGGCCAGTCATCAGAACAAACATCGCTCCCTGCGCCGGTGGTCTCTATCGTCCAACCTGAGAAGGTGATCTGAGCAATACAACCCGACAACTTCATGAAGAGGGTACAGAGGGGTACACTCACGCATGAGTGGAAGACCTGGCTACGTCACCACCCGGAGTGGCGAGTGAAGGATGGCATCCCTATGAAAGGGAATATCATACTGCTGCCTACCCTACAACTGAGGAAACAAGCGTTCAGATGGTGCCATGAGTCGGCAAGTGCGGGTCATCTGGGGTCGGAGAAAACTGGAGCATATATCTTGAGACAGTTCTGGTGGCCTAGCCTGCGAAAAGATGTGACTGGATGGGTCGCTTCATGCGATGTGTGTGTGCACCACCATGAAGTCCGATCATCGTAAACTGCATGGAATTCTGCAACCCCTTCCAACGCCCTCACGTCCATGGGAAAACATTTCCTTGGATTTCGTAGTGGGGCTGCCTGTGGATCAAGGGAATACGGCTATACTGGTAGTGGTCGACTACCTCACCAAGATGGGACACTTCATAGCCTGTAAGGGAGTGCCATCGGCAGGGCGGCTGGCCTATGTGTTGCTGAAAGAGGTGGTGCGAATCCACGGGCTACCCAGCGTGATTGTGTCTGACGGGGATCACAGTTCACCTCAAGATTCTGGGAAACCTGGTGCTCCTCCTCACACGTCACGTCTGCTCTGTCCACCAGCTACCACCTGCAGACGGACGGCCAAACAGAGAGGCTCACCCAAACCCTTGAACAGTACCTGCGCTGTTTCATCGACCAGGGTAAGGAGGAATGGGTGGAACAGCTCTGGCTTGCTGAAATAGCATACAATAACGCCACTCACAGCTCCACCAAGGTGTCGCCGTTCTACGCCAACTACGGGCACCATCCGAGGTGTCTCCCATTGGCACACCCAGCAGGGATACAGAGCTTGCCGGAAATGACCAGGAGAACAGCCCACATAAAAGAACTAGTGGTGCGTACCCAAAAGTGCTTGGCGGAGGCCAAAGCTATGTACAAGTCACAAGCGGATCGACATCGGAGACCAGGTCCTTTGTACAAAGCAGGTGATCTTGTGTGGGTTTCGTCCCGCAATATGCACTTCCGGAAACACAGTCTATTCCATCTCAAGTAGATAGGCCCATATCGTATTGAGAAATGCATCAGCCCGGTGAACATGAAGCTTTCCTTGCCCTCGACCATGCGGATTCATCCTGTGTTCCACATTTCTCTGCTGAAACCCTCTGTCTCCCGGAAACCCCCTGCTCCCTTGGCTATTCGGGTAGAAGCAGAACGAGAATACAAAATTGAGGGCATCCGCGATTCCAAGTGGAAGAGAGGCAAGTTGTGGTACCTAGTGGCATGGAAAGGGTATGGCTCCGAAGAGCAATCGTGGGAGCCTGTTTCTGGTATATCTGCTTCGCGTCTGGAAGTATCCTGCGAAGCCCGGCCCTTCTGTGGGGCCTGTGTGAGGTGGGATGTACTGTCATGTTTCACGACAAGTGAAGGAAAAGCAAGCGGTAGGAGGACGACCTTACCGCAACATAGAATGAACGGAACTACAAATCCCATCACCGAGCCCGGGAGGAACTACAAACCCCGTGAGGCCGTGCGTAGCGCATGCGCAAACATCAGAGGCGTATAAAACTATGGCGGCGCCGAGAACACACGTCGGATATTTTCGTTCCATGCCGAAGACTGGGAAAAGGCCGTTAGGTAAGGAACAGCGTTCCTTCTGCTTTTCCATAGTAACGTGCCGAGAGCGGTTTTCCGAGTGGTTCGAACGGCCGCTCCGCTTTGACCTGCCGAGCAAGTGCGCTCACTGGGAACTTTGTTTGTGACTTCTCGCAGGGGGCGTTAATTGCCTTACCGGAAACCCCGACAATCTAACGCAAGTTGAGCAGCTGCTCCTGCGCGTATTGTTGCCACACCACACATAGAGGTAGGCAAACCTCATTTACTCAGTAAAGGGAACATACGAGGCTTCCTGCTCACCGTGTGGGTTCTTGTTTAATTACTCTGACCCTAAGCCGATCAAGGGACACAAAGACATCTTGGGAGCCACTGTTACAACAGCCGTTGGTACAATTAACCATGGCATCACTGTACCTCTCGTTGGCGAGTACCGGGACCGGCATTCTTGCGGGGGACGGTTAGGACGGCGGACTAGTCGTTCTAAGGATATCAAGGCTCTAGTGGCATTGTCGGTGCCCTCTGTTGGGGAGTGTCAGGAACGGCAGTCATGCGGAGGACGGTGTGAACGCTGATAGGGTGATCTTGGGTGGTGTTAACCCGTTTTCATTCTTGCTGGACGGATATTCCGTAAATCAGAATATACATACTTACGGTCTGTGGTTGCCTTATTTCTGTGCTGTAGTTATAAGGTCTTGGTGTTACGTTTATAACCCAATTTTGAGGGCAGCCAGGGATTACAGGGCATGGGCAGTGATGGCGCTGAGGCGCCCTAAGTCGCGGCCACCACAGGCCCTAAATCAAGCATCCCTAACTTTGAGAGCCGGGGCATCCTCTATTTTGGCTGCTGAGCACCTGCTCACCAGATAAGAAGTGGCAAGGTCCTCAACAATCTAGCAGCTGGCGCCAGCAACAGGTGGGACAGCGCTCCTGGGTCAACACCGGTCCCCGACGGCGGGAGCTGGCTGAGTGCTGGATCGGGCCCTTTCAGATAGGTGCCTCCCAAAAGTAACTCATCGGTTGGCAGCAATGGGGGTCAAAAGTAACTCATCGATTGGCAGCAGTGGGGGTGTGCTAGCATCATGACCACGGGACAGGCCGCCCTACAATGCGACAAGGCATGATGAGGTCTAAAATGGCAGCCATTGTGGGGCATTGCGGCCTGTAGCCTTGTGGAGGTGACCAGTGGTGCTCCTGATAACTGAGCAAGAAGCCCAGCTCACAGTGGATGGCAGTGGAGAACCCAAGTGTCTTGCCCCTACAGGAACCTTGGGACCAGGCAAGCGTAGTGTGGAAGCGTCGCTAGGGGTGATTCGGGGCCCTGGCGGTGGCACATCAGGACAAGCACAACCTCACTGACATGAGAGCTTGGGGTGCAAGACAGCCCTATAGATGATGTGACCCTGGGGCACTTGCTGTTGGCTAGTTGAGGTTGTGGAATCTGATGCACAGCTTTTCCACTGTGAGCACTGTGTAGGCACTTGCCAGATTGACTGCCAAACATGGCCCTGGTACCCATGCCTTTCTGGAAACCCTGTTCAGTACACTGAGAGACAACATAGCAGCTCTTAAGCAGGAAATGGCGGCAGAAGTCAGGGACATCAGGAGAGACCTTGGAGATCTGGGCCTCAAAGAGATAACTCTGGAGCAAACTAATGACACGAGAGAGGAGAAAGTCAATGACCATTGATGTGAGCTGCTGGAGCTGCCTGACAAGAACGAAGAGTTGCAATATCACCTGGAGAATCATATTAACTCTTTATTGTTTGATTACTTAAAATCTTACAATGCGACATTATACATATATTATATACTGTAGTATAAACCACTAAAACAAGATAAACAAAAGTGCAGCATCAAATTCTAAACCAGTTACAATAAAAATATACCAAAAGTGTAAACAACGTTCATACTGCGCAAACGTTTTCTCATTTATAATCTTCCAATTTAGCTCTTACTCTTAATAAAAACTTTACAAAAGCAGGATTCATACTTATGTCATTAGAATGCAGACACCTGGAGAATCTTGAAAACAGATTGCGTAGATCCAATATTAGAACTGAAGATGTCCATCTTCAGGCGGAGTCCGGGATACTGGAAGAATATGTCACTCGCCTATTTCGACATGTCGGACCAGATCTTGCTGACAAAGACACTGTACTAGATCGCACCCACAAAGCTGGTCCACCAGCCAAGTCCCCTGGCATTTCTCAAGATATCCGGACTTGCCTACATCATTACTGTAAAAAAAATATATCATGTCAGCAGTACACGACTGGAACGCAATCACATTTGAAGGAGCAAAATTGTGGTTGTTCCAAGATATGTCAGCTACCACATTGTAACAAAGCAGGGCACTCCGACCAGTTACTGTGTTTCTGTGGGAGTAGGGGATCCGGTATAAGTGGGGCTATCCCTTCAAGCTCATTTTTGCATTGAACAATGAAACACACATGATCCCCACCTTGGCGGAGCCATGCTTAGTGCTGCGCATAGAGGACTCGGACAAAGACTACTAGTTCCTTGAAGTCACAAGGCCCATCCAACTCATCAGTAAGCATGGGCGGAAAATCCGTTCCGCTCGCGGATTTTGCGGATTTTCGGTAAATTCGCCATCCGCAAGATTCGCGAATTTCCCGCAAAATCCGCGAGCGGAACGGATTGGGTCAAAAGTTCAAGCTGACCTTTGTAACTCTTTTAGAATGGCACCGGCAAGCTGCCAGTGCCATTCAAAATAGTTACAAAAGTCAGCTTCAACAGGAAGCTCCAATAGATAAAGTAAAGCAGGTGCTCGAGTTGAAGCTCAAATTCCGTTACACAATCATTAATCACCCCAAACTTGGGGTGATTAATGATTGTGTAACTTAATTTGACCTTCAACTCGAGCACCTGCTTTACTTTATCTATTAGTGCTTCCTGTTGAAGCTCTTTGTAGCTATTTTAGAATGGCGCTGGCAGCTTTGCGGCGCCATTCTAAGTGGGGCTGAGGGCAGAAGGGCACAAAAGTGGAACAGAGGGCAGAAGGGGACAAAAAATGAGTGGGGCAGAGGGCAGAAGGGCACAGAAACGAGTGGTACAGAGGGCAGAAGGGCATAAAAACGAGAGGGTGGCAGTGATTAACCAGGCAAAAAAAACCCCGCGAACACGCAAAGCGCCCCGCGAACACCCGCAAACACGCAAAGCCCCCCCGCGAACACACGCGAACACGCAAAAATAAAAAAAGCCGCAAATTCGCACAAATTCGCGAATTTTGTGGATTGCGAATTCGCAAATCCGCGAATTTGCGGATCGCAAATTCGCAAAATTCACCCATGCACGTAACAGCAAACCCCACGGTTGGGGAAAAGACATACTGGCAATCCTACCAAAACGTAAAGCCACATGGAGAGAACAGCCTTGCTGCGCCAGCTCCACCATTGGGGCACATCATCGGACACTGAAAACAATTAAAACCCCAATGAAATAACTCTTCTCACTAAACTTCGGTTGAATCACGGATGCCTCCAGGATCACCCCATTGCTCAGTCAAGAATCTCCAACTGCACTACCCTCCCATCTTTGATGATCTTTCACGAAGGGCGACAGAGCTCCACTCTCATCCCAGCTACGCAAACACAAGGAGATGATGGACGGAATTCTGAAACTTTTGATACACTCACCCCCAGTCACAGATCCGGATTGAATCCATCATAGTTCTTTAGCTCATTTTGCCACCCCAGTTAAAACCCAGCCATTTGCAAATCTGTCTTGAGCCTGTGGCTCATGGGAACAGTCCAGCCTGAACTGCGAATCCAAGTCTTCCCATGACCGGAAACAAGCATCCTGGGTCTGCTTTCAGGGTAACACCCCTCTCATCAGCCAGGCTAGTTTGAATCCAGTTGCATAGTGAGCAAGGGACTCACGTCTGGGCATACTCTGCCAACTTAGGGATAACAAAGCAAACACAAGGAGATGACGGAAGGAACACTCAAACTTTTCAGACACTCAAACCCAAGTACAGATCTGGGTTAAATCCATCATCATTCTTTAGTTCACTTCCCCACCCCAATTGTGTGTCTTTTGCTTCCTCGCCCTAAGTGCACCGGATATGCCCAGACGTGGCCCCGGCTCACTGTGCCACTGGATTCAAGCTATGCTGGCTGATGAGGGGTGAAACCCCAAAACTGGCCCTAGGATGCTTGTTTCTGGTCCAGGGAGGACCTGGCTTGGTAGTTCGGTCTGGACTGTTCCCATGAGGCACAGGGTCAAGACTGATTTCCATATGGCCAGGTCTAAACTTGAGTGTCATGGTGAGCAAAAGAATGATGGATTAAACCCAGATCTCTTGACTGGAGGTGAATGTTTTAATTTGTTCTATATTCGGTCCATCAAATGTGTATTTTTTGTCTTCTCATCCCAGCTACAGCGCGAAGACAACCACTTGCCGACGACATGGTTCCCCTACACATTTTTCAGCATGCTCCCAGGAGGGTAGCGCCTCCATTGAACTGTTACATTCTATCCACCTCTCCTTCTTGCTTGAGGACATATCCAGCAGAGCACTCGCTCTCTGCTGTCATGGATGGTCCAGCCAAACAGAGAGGACGCAAGGGTAATAGTGGTTACACCACACACTTCTAAACATGGTTAGAATACTCAGCTTGAATGCTCCAGTAAAGCATTATGCACTACTTTCCATGCTAGGGGACTCCAATTCATGCAAGAAACTCACTTCCTGAAGACCACCTGGAACTTCATGTGGTTCCACTGGTTTAACTGCCAATATTTCTCCTCTGGCCCAGGGAAGTGGGCCGAGTGATGGTCCTCTTGGCCACGCACTGCCTGGGTCAGATCATCCAGATATAAGTGTAACTACCAGGTCACCTCCTTTCACTGCAAACATCAGTAAACACATACATATTTACGCTTGCAAACCTTTATGCTCCAAATGAGCATCGTTAAGCCTTCCTCCTGAATGCTGTTGGTCAGGTGATGCTACCTCTGACGCGGATATTCTTGTTGAGGTGCCTTCAGCTTGGGCCCAGATGCTCTCCTGGATCGCTAAGCTCAAAGAAGGGGGCAGACAGGAGCATTCACTCAGACAGGCCTTCAGTGGCTTGGTGACATTGGCCTAGTGGACATGTGGCAATTGAGCCATCCGGAAGTGAAAGACCACACAAACATCTCCGCGGCCCAACAGAGGTACGCATGGATAGATTACCTTTTGACATCTTCCAGTCTAACAGCATCCACCACACTGGTTGACATTGACGTGGCCACCCTCTCTGACCATGCGCCTATTTCTATTACACTACACACTTCAGGCCACAGATCACACCCTGATACATGACACCTGTTGAACTTGGCCCTTTTTGCAGGGTCATCCTTGAACTTTTTGCCTTCCTCCTGTATTTGTTCTGACCTGTTGTTGGCTGTTTTATGACTCTGGGCACTTTACCACTGCTGATCCGTGCTAAAGTGCTTATGCTCTCTATTGTAAATTAGTGTTATGGATTAGTGACTCCATGATTGGCCTATTTGGTTTACTTGTCAGACCCTAGTGCAATGCACTGCATGTGCTCAGGGCCTGTAAATCAAATGTTGTTGGTGGACTTGCAGCACTAATTGTACCACCCACCAGGGCAGCTTGTAAAGTGTGTCTCAGGCCTGCCATTGCAGAGCCTGTGTGCAGTGTGGTACAGCCATGCTGACTTGGCAAGTGCACCCACTTGCCAGTCCCCAAACCTTCCCTTTTCTACATATTAGACACCACTAAGGTAGGTCCAAGGGCAGGGTGCATTGTAGGTAAAAGGCAGCACATGCCCTGATGTGTGTGGCATGTCCAAATAGTGAATTTCAGCCATTTCCGTTTTTCATTATTGCAAGGCTACATGCTCCCATAGGCCAGAATGGGCAGTTTGATTATAACACCTTATAATCCCAACTGACCCAGGGAACATGGTGGAAAATCGAATTTAGTGTGTCTGAACTCTGAATGATAAAATACATCTTTTAGTGAAGTCGTTTTTAATATTCTGTGTTTGAAAATACCACTTTTAGAAAGTAGGTATTTTCTTGCCTAACTATCCAAGCCTGCCTCTGCTAGGTTGTGTATTCCTTGTCTGGTTTTTGAGTGACAGGGGCTGGGGGGCTCCAGGAGTCAGCACAGGGCTGAATAGGCCTCTCTGCATGTAGACTGGTGGGGGGAGTTGCACCTGGGCCTGAATCGGGCTGTGCCTGCCTTCCACAATGCTGCCTCCTGTGGTGTGTCTGATGACCCTGGCCCACACTGTCAAAGGAAAGAAGGAGTCCTGTAAACAAAGTGCTCCAGGACTGCACAGAACTGGTTTGGACTAGGCACAGACACTGCCTTCAGAGACACAGGATTATGGTGTATAAAAAGGGGGACCCAGACCCCAGAACTTTAGATCACTTCTGGGAATCAAGATGAACCTTTGCCGAGGAGAAGAACCAGAAAGCTGAAGGAGGAGACTACCCCTGTGCTGTGTGTTTGGGGGTATGCCTGCAGTGGTTCCTTCATTGCCAAAGAAAGGAGAAGAGGACTGAGTGTGCTTTTCATCAACTTGAAGAAGAATCTCCAAGGGCTTGAACTTGAGCTTGCCTCCTGCCTGAAGTCTCAGGAATACAAGACTTCACCAACCAGCTCCCCCCTGAACTCCCTTGCTGAGAATTGAAGCGTCTGCTGTTGTGCTGGGCCTTCTGAGAGACCTCGTGTCACTGGGATCTGGCAGCGCGACTAAATGACGAGAAGCGTGTCGCCAACGCGCCTGGCATCACTGGTGAAGCGTGCCGCCACCGGAGAGGTCGCTGTCGCATCACCGGATCTGCGTGTCGCAGGGCCTGTTGCAGCTCCAAAGATCCTCGAGTCGCCGCACAGCCATCGGGCGTGCATGCATTGCATCAATATTGTTGCATCGTACACCATTTTGTCGCATCGCACCGGAGAAGAGTATCACATTGAGGCACCATCCTGTTGCATCATACCGAAGAGCAGTAAGAAACCGACGCATCACCTAACACAGTAAGGAAGAGAGCATCAACTCCCCTGCTCAGCAGTAAGGAACCAACACACCCACTACCTGAGTGTAAGGAACCAACGCATCACCTTCCCTGCGACCCTTTTGTTCGTTCTCCACTACGCATTCAAGTTACATTGAGAGTAAAGTGTTGCATTTACAAACTATTTTTGATTACAGTATTGTGGATTTTTGGCATTTGGTCTTGTTATAAGTCTATATAAAAATACTTATTTTTATAATACAACCTACGTGGTGTCCCTTTGTAGTGTTGTCACTGTATTACTGTATTTGTTCACAAATGCTTTACACACTGCCTCTGAGATATGCCTGCCTGCTCGTGCCAAGCTACCAAGGGGGTGAGCAGGGGTTATTTTAGGAGTGTAGCCCCTTACCCTGACTAGACGCAAGGGTCTCTATTTGGTCAAAGGTACCTACCTCTGCCAACCAGAGACCCCAAATCTAACAACCCATTATCACAAGCTATTGACATACGATTCAACTTCCTTAGCACCAATAATGCATCATACACCCACTTGCCCTCTTATGGGATACTCTGAAAGCAATACAACGAGTCAGTTCCATTGCCATAGCTGCATGACTTAACAGGGACTGAAAACACAAACGAATTTGAAGAGGCTCACAAACAGGCTTGTTTCCCATAAAGTGCAGTGCTAACTCACAATAGCCAGAAAGTACTTTAAGGCCCTAGATGTGGATAAGGCAGAATATGTGATTCTACATAATATACAAAAATATAGTGCAGGGAGAAATAAGGCAGGGTGTCTTCTGGCCCATCGACTGCGCATTCAGGTGCTCAAACAGAGAATAACAGAAATTGGAGGGTCACAGTGCCATGGAGGGTCAAGATGCGCAAATAGCCCAGAAGTTAGAACACTTCAATTTTACCTTGTACTCAGCAGAAGAACTTAACCTGGGGGAAGCGGAGGCATATCTAATGCATGCACCTATGTAATAAATCCCCGTAAATGATGCTCTACAGCTGGACAGCAATATCCACCCAGCTGAGGTGCTCCCAGCTATACCCCAACTGCAACCAGCCAAAGCCCTGGGCCAGGACGGTTATGTGTCGAATTTTACAAGATGTTCACTTTTCAATTGACTCCAGTTCTTGCCCACCTTTATAACTACTGTAGCACAACGGACTCACTCACAGGCACTATGGGGAGACCACAATCACAGTACTCCTAAAGCCTGGGAAGGATCTCACACTTTGGTCATCATACCGCTCTATCTCATTATTAAATGTCAATGCCAAGATCTTCAGTAGTGTACTAGCGGCCCATCTGGATCCCTATATACAGGGTCTGGTCAATGCCGATCAGGACAGATTCATCCCTGAGAAGGGCTGTAGCTATAACACTAAACATCTTCTACATTTTACAGACAAAACCCACTGCTCCTGCATACCTGAACTCCTCTTCGTGGACAACAAAAATGCATTTCACTGGCCAGATCTCCAACTGGTACTGGCCAAAGCAGGACTTGGAGTCAGGTTCCAGGTTTGCATATATTGTAGTTATACCAATCCTAACACCTCAGTCCAAGTTAGTGGAATGACATTGCCACCCTTTAATATAGCATGCGGTACCAGCCAGGGTGATGCGCCCTATCCCCTCTCATTTTTGCCCTCTTTATGGAGCCACTATTAGAAAGGATCCTCAGGAGGCCACTTATAGGGGGCATCCCCATGGGACACCAAGAGCATAAGCTTGCTCTATATGCTAATAATGTCATGATAGCCATTAAACAGCCCTCACTTCTCCCCTCCAACTCATGCAAGAACTAGAAGCCTTCAGGAGGGCCTCAGGTTTTAAAGTGGATCTTCAGAAATCACAGGCTTTCAACCGTACTGTCCCACGTGGGGACCAACTCCAGCTAGAGTGCCCCTTCCCTTCCCATGGGTGACTCACAAGGTGTCACATATCTGAGCATACAGATACACTCCACACTAGAGCAAACAGTGGAATGTAACTATGTTGAACTTCTCTCTACCACAAGTGCCGACCTCCAATCCTGGAAGGGAGGTCCCATCTCTTGGATGAGTATGTTTGCAACGGTCAAAATTATGCTTTTACCGAAAATACTCGATGTCATGCAGACCCTACCCTTGCAAACCCTCCCATATCATTGATAAGCTACAACATTTACTCGAAGACTATGGGGCTTATTATGATCGCGGACGGACTCCATAGAGTAGGAGGGAACCTCCGTATGGCCTGCGGAGTTCCCTCCAGTCCAATTAGGATGTGACCGCCACCCTGGCGGTCACATCCTCTATGTTTAACATTGCGGCGGGTGCGGCTTCAAGCTGCACCCACCGCAATGTTAAAAATGCATACATTGCATTTGTATGCAGAAAGCGTCAGGCACCGCGCGGTGCCTGCCGATTACTGCATACAAATGCAGGGGGGTACCATAGGTACCCCCCATGTGCACCCCCACACCCCGCAACGGGCCCCCGCAGTGAAGCTCCGTATGCTTTTCCACGGCGGAAAACCCGCTGTGGAAAAGCATTTCTTTTTGGGAATCCTAATATGGCTGGCGGTGTCTGAGAGACACCGCCACCATAGTAGGGCTTTTCCGCCGCGGTTGTAAGCCAACCGTGGCTGAAAAGCTGCGGACGGAAACCAGGACCCACCAGCCATCCTAAAGTGGCGGTGGGTCTTTGGTGGGTCCGCTGCGGTTTTTCCGTATCCTCCGGGCCGGCGGTGTCTTCCGCCGGCCCGGAGGATGCGGAAAAACCGCTATCCTAATCTACCCCTAAATTTGGAATAGTAAAAAAGACCTTTATGGCAAAAAACAGGTGTATCTTATTATGGCAGAGGGTGGCCTGGGCATTCCCCAACTGGTGCGTTATGATCTATGTTGAACCTGGCCCTTTTTTGCAGGGTCATCCCTGAAATTTCTGCCTTCCTCCTAGTCTGTTTTCTGACCTGGTGCTGGCAGTTCTAGGACTCTGGGCACTTTAGCACTGCTGTCCAGTGTAAAATGTGTGTGCTTTCTGTGGTAAACATGGTAAGATTGGTCTACATCTTTTTGGCATATTTAATTTACCTGTCAGGCCCTTGTAAAGTGGTATCTCAGATACACTGGGACAGTAAATTAAATGCTACTGGTGGGCTTGCAGCACTGATTGCGCCACCCACCAAAGTAGCCTTTCAAACCTGTCTCAGGCCTCTGCCATTGCAGGGCCTGTGCGCGCAGTTTACTGCCGCTGTGACGTGGCACATAAAGTGTGTGCCATGTCTGTGACCTCCCTTTTACTACATGTCAGTCACACCTAAGGTAGGCCCTACCTAGCCCTATGGGGAGGATGCACTGTAGGTAAAAGGTAGGACATGTGCCTTAACTGTGTGTCGTGTCCTGGTATTGACTAACAGCCATTTTGGTTTCTCACTTCTGTGAGGCTGTCCTCTCATAGGAATGCATTGGGGATTCCCTGATAAGTGTTTCAGTGGTAATTCTTGATATGAGAGGATCAGCGTGGTCAAGTTTGGTATGTTTGGAATAGTATTAATAAATGCTGCGTAATGGTGTTCGCAGATTTATTATCACTATTGTAGAAATGCCACTTTTAGTCGTTTGCATTTCTGCATCGACGGTCGCTCCCTCTCGCTCCCTGCCTCACTTCCCCGACCACCTGGATACACTCCTGCTGATCACTGCCAGACATCGCCTGCAGTTCTAGCGCCTCGACGCCGGACATTGCCTGTGTGGTATCGTTTTTTAGGGAATATCACATTTTATTTTACTTTATTTTAAAAGCGCTGCATTGCCTGTCCTGTGTAATTTCGTTTTAGTTTAAATCATATTCTATTTATATTGCGCTGCATTTACTGGGTTTTAGCTGTCCCCTTCTGTGTGTCCGTGCCCCAGTTTCACTTTCCCTCCCTCCATTTGTTGTGCTCGTGGCCCGTGTCTCCTCCCAGCCTCCCAGCTGCCCCTCCCACGCTCCGCCCCCTCCACTATCCATTTAAGTCAGATGGTCCTACGCGCAGCGTCCACGCGCTGCGGCCGCGCCGAAGGTGCGCCAAAGGTAAGCCCGTCTACGCCCGTCCGCGCCAAGACCGCGCCCAGCGCCAGACCCCCTGGTCCCCGCAAACCCCACCCCCCCCTGCATCGCATACAATGCAGCTACCCTCTCAGCCCTTAATCCCGGCCGATCACCAAACTGCTACCAAGCCGAATCTGGACACACCCATGGACCATTCGCATGCCACTCCTGCAAGTACAACTGCACTAAGAAACCCACCACACCCTCAGATTCCAAACCGCGCTCCGACCCCAACCATCTGAAGTGCATCCTGCTCAACACTCGTTCGGTCCACAGTAACGCCATCGAACTATGGAACCTACTTGACACCACAGCGCCGGACATCGCCTTTCTCACAGAAACCTGGATGAACACATCTTCAGCACCCGACATCGCCATAGCCATTCCGGACGGGACGGCTACAAGATCATCCGAAAAGATCGCACCACCAAACAAACAGGAGGAGGCATCGCCATCGTCCATAAGAACACCATCCGCATCTCTACCAGCTCCGACGATAACCTCGCTACCGCCGAACACCTCAACTTCCAGATCCACACCGACCCGAAGTCCACACTCAGAGGCAACCTCATCTACAGACCACCAGGACCCCGCGCACAATTCTGCGAAGACATCACTGAATTCGTCACCCCTCACGCCCTCCCCTCCGAGGACTACATCCTGCTAGGAGACATCAACTTCCACCTAGAAAAGAACAATGACAGCAACACCACCACCCTTCTGGACAACCTCGCCAATCTCGGACTCAAACAACTTGTCAACACCCCCACTCACAACGCAGGGCACACGCTCGACCCAATCTTCACCTCCAGCAAGCATATCTCCTTCGACCACACCACAGCCCACCAATGGACAGACCACAGCTGCGTTCACTTCAGCTACAAAAAGACTACAACCCACAACCTCCCTCAACCAATTCCGCGCAGAAACTGGAACAAAATTACAACCGACCAACTCTTCACATCACTGCAACAAAACCTCCCTGCAAAATCATCGGACCCAAACCTTGCAGCAACCAACCTCACACAATGGATCACCCACAGCGCTGATGAATTAGCACCCTTGAAAAAACAGCAATCCAAACAAATCAACAATAAAGCCCCTTGGTTTAATGAGGACCTCAAAAACTCCAAGAAGACCTGCCGCACCCTCGAGAAAGCCTGGAAAAAAGACCGAACCTCTGACAACCAGGCAGCCTTCAAGAACGCCATCCGCAAACACCACCAACTGATCCGATCCACCAAGAAATCAGCACTCAAAGACCGACTCGACAACAACGCCCAAAACAGCAAGGAACTATTCAACATTGTCAAAGAATTCACCAACCCCCCCGCCGGCACGAACGACATCACCCCCTCCCAAGACCTCTGCGACTCCTTAGCCTCATTCTTCCACAACAAAATCGCAGACATACATAACAGCTTCGCAAATGAGACTGGAATCCAAGCCCCACCACCCTCACCTGAACTTAAACACCCCTCTAACAACCTCTGCGCCTGGAACCCAATCTCCACTGAAGAAACCATCCGTCTGATGAACTCCATCCACTCAGGATCACCAACCGAGCCATGTCCCCACCACATTTTCAACAAAGCAGACTCCGTTATCGCACCCCATCTCCGAGATGTCATCAACTGCTCCCTAAACGCTGCCACCTTCCCAGAAAGCTGGAAACACGCCGAACTCAGCGCCCTCCTGAAGAAACCCACAGCAGACCCCACCGAACTCAAGAATTACCGCCCCATCTCACTCCTTCCTTTCCCTACCAAAGTCCTCGAGCAAGCCATCAACAATCAGCTCGTCGCCTTCCTCTAATCCAACAAATCCCTCGACCCTTCACAATCCGGCTTCCGAGCCAAACACAGCACGGAGACCGCCCTCATCGCAGCAACTGACGACATTCGAACACTACTGGACAATGGAGAAACAACCGCACTCATCCTACTTGACCTCTCCGCAGCATTCGACACAGTCTGCCATACCACCCTTATCAAACGCCTTAGCAACGTCGGGATACAAGGTAAAGCACTAGACTGGATAGTCTTGTTCCTCGCCGGAAGAACTCAGAGAGTCCGCCTCCCCCCCTTCAGATCAGAGGCCACCGAACTCATCTGTGGTGTACCACAAGGATCTTCACTCAGCCCCACCCTCTTCAACGTATACATGAGTCCCCTCGCATCCATCGCACGCAAACCCAACCTCAACATCATCTCCTACGCAGATGACACACAGCTCATCCTCTCCCTCACCAACGATCCCAGCACCGCCAAAACCAATCTACACGAAGGAATGAAAGAAGTAGCCGAATGGATGAAAGACAGCCGTCTAAAACTGAACTCGGACAAAACTGAAGTCCTCATCTTAGGCTAATCCCCCTCCACCTGGGACGATTCTTGGTGGCCACCGGCCCTGGGAAATGCACCCACACCTGCTGACCACGCACGCAACCTGGGATTCATCCTAGACTCCTCCCTCTCAATGACCAGACAAGTCAACGCCGTCACCTCATCTTGCTTCAACATCCTACGCATGCTTAAAAAAATCTTCCGCTGGATCCCCACCGAAACAAGAAAAACGGTCACCCACGCACTGGTTACCAGCCGACTGGACTACGGAAACACCCTCTATGCCGGAACCACCGCCAAACTCCAGAAAAAACTCCAACGCATCCAAAACGCCTCAGCCAGACTTATACTGGACCTCCCCCGCCGAGCTCACATCTCCGGGCACCTGAAAGACCTCCACTGGCTTCCCGTCAACAAGAGAATAACGTTCCGCCTCCTTACCCACGCACACAAAGCCCTCTATGACCTAGGACCCGACTGCCTCAACACACGCCTGTCCTTTTACACCCCCCCCCCCGCCAACTGCGATCATCCACACAAGCCCTCGCCGCAATCCCACGCATCCATAAATCCACCATGGGAGGAAGATCCTTCTCCTACTTAGCGGCCAAAACCTGGAACTCTCTCCCCACCCATCTCCGCCTTACCCAGAACCACCTCACCTTCAGAAAACAACTAAAAACTTGGATATTCGACAAATAAACTTCCCCTTCCCCCAAGCGCCTTGAGACCCTCTGGGTATATCGGGCGCTATACAAATTTCAAACTTGAACTTGAACTTGATGTGTATTGCATGTCTGTCTCTGGAGTGACAGGGGCTGGGGAGGTGTGTGGCTCCAGAAGGGCTGAGTGAGTCAGCACGAGGCTGAATGGACAGATCTGCATTTGAAGTAGTGGGAGGAGTAGTATCTGACCCTGAATAGGTCTGTGCCTGCCTTATACAATGCTGGCTCTGCCCCCCTGTGGTGTGTCTGGGGCCAGGTCCTACTCTTACATTGAGGCTGTTTGTGCCCTCTAAAGGAAGGTTGGAGTGCCCCAGAACTGGTTTGGACCGGGTCTAGGACTGTGCCAAGGGGAGAGAACAAAGACATATGGGGTATAAGTACTGGGGGTGTGACCCCATGAAAGGGTGCTTACATGTACCTGTTTTGGGGCGAAGGACTGCTGGGCATCAGGAGGAACCGCCCTAGGACCCAGCTGCAGCTTTCTGTGGGAACCTACGTGCTGGCCTGCCTGTGCCCAGCTCTGCCCCTCTGAATCTTGGACTTAGCGCCTGGTGAGCACTACACCTTTATGGTCTGATCCCAAAGAGTGAGACTCCACCTTTGCCTGTGTGTCAGGAGCCCAAGGAGGGTGCTCTTACCTCTCAGCTGGGAGGGAACTGTCACGCTGTGGCAAAAGAGCCACAGATCAGAAAGCCAGGTGGTTGTTGCCTGGTGGTGGGTGGGCCTCCCGGAGTGAAGTGGAGAGCCCCGCTTGCTGCCACAAGTCCGAAGAAGGTGGGATCCAACTTTGCCCTGCAAGAGTGCGTGACGATCACTCCAGCGTTGCACTTGCTTGTGTAATTCTGAACCCAGGGAGAAGGGCTCCAGCTCCGCTCGGTCCGAGGGAGACGTCCGGAAGTCAGGCAAGGAGCCTGACCTGAGGGGTGGCCAGCAGGAGAAGCCAATCATGCCTGAGGCGGCAGGAAGTCAGGCAAGCTCATGCCTGGAAAAGGGCAGGGCTCTCCACACTGAGGAGGAGGGCCCTGCATGCCGGCATTTGGATAAGGAACCTCACGGGCTCACCATGTCCCAGGAGACGAGGACCAGTGACTGCCAGTAACTGATTGCAGCGGATGGCTGCACCCTCTGGTACTCAGCCCCCAAAGAAGCGGTGCACTGTTGGTACTAGGCACTGCAGGTGCCTATTGGAGGCAAAAGCTGAGTCCCAGTGAGAGGGGCTCCTAAGGCACGGTGGTGCCGGTGCTGATTATTCACAGCTGCACCGATGGAGTGCGGGCAGCTGCAACGTTGGGGGCAATTCTTTTTGATCCCTAAGAAGAAGCCCCAGTAAGGGGGCTGAGAAGGCACTGTGGTGATCATTTTCCCTATGAGCAGAGCCCCAGTGAGAGGGGCTCCCAAGGCACTCTGTTGGTGCCTACTTGTTTCACAGCTGCACCACCAGATTGCGGGCAGCTTCAACGTTGGGGGGGCTTTATTTTGGGTCTCAAGAGAGACCAGGGTGAGTTACACCCTAGCGTCCCCATTTCAGGTGCCGGTTTATTAGGCCTGCACCCGGCTGCAGAGGCAGCTTAGCGCCCTGACTATTTGGACTTAGGGCATGGCGGGGAAGTCCCAGATGGCCCCATGAGGAATTCCAGTTGGCCTGTGAGCACCTGAGGTGCTGGTAGGGCACAAGGCCCCAATGTGATGCATAATGTGTTTATGCTAAGTGTTTATGCGTAATGTGGTGATGCTGAGTACAATATTTTACCAGTAGTTGCTGGTTGTTTTATATTTGCTACTTGTGCTTTCCAGGCCCGATTGGCCTTGTCATGTATAGAAGTCCCCTGTAAAGTATTGCCTAGTGCCAGGTGGCACAGTGTACATTTGTGATTATGTTCTAATATGTTTATGATAATACAAAGGCTATTTTTGCATAACCTTGTGTGGAGTTTCCTTTGTGATGTGCCTAGTGTGTTGCTACTGTGTGTGTGTGTGTGTGTTGCACAAACGTTTTACACGTTGCCTCTGGGATAAGACTGACTGCTGGTGCCAAGCTACCAAGGGGGTGAGCAGGGGTTATCTTCAGCGTGTAACTCCCTTGCCCTGGCTTAGGTGCATGCCCTAGCCAACCAGAAATCCAATTTCTAACAATCTAACTCTTAGATATATGGTAGAATGGAATAGGCCTTGGGGGTGAAAACCACTGGTGCTTATAAATTAGGCAGGGGCTGGGATACACATTTGGGAGGTCCAATGGCTACCCAAGCCCAGGGGTTTATATCTACCCAGTAGTAAGGGCAACAGTAGGAACATGGAAAGGTACAGCTAACACGAAAGTAATCTACTCGCACATCACTGCAGACATCTATATAGGGATCTCTGACTTTCCACTGGCTTTAAAGGAAGTAGATTTCCTGGCATGGCTGAAAGCCAATCGTAAATGGATGGGGGACTTATTTGACCACAATCCGCTATTGAATTTACACATCCAGTCCAACTATGACATTAGTTCAAACGCACACTGGAAAAACGTTGCCATACAACATTAGCACCACATATTCTTCCGCACCTCAGTCGGCCCCTGACACCGTACGAGAAATGGCTTCTTACCAGCCACATGGATATTTGTCTCCTGTCTGACTTCTTCCTAAATGCTCCACAAGCCTATACTAAATTGCCAGCACAGCTGCGGTGGGAACCAGAATGTGAGTGCCCTTCACCCCTAGGGAGTGGTTTGATATTTTGCAGAAGACACACATGTTCACCTGTAGCGCCTCTGAAAAGGAGATATTACTTAAAATTACAATCTACTGGTATTATACTCTGGCTCAGATAGCTAAATGGAAACCAGCCTGGGATGATAAATGCTAGAGACAGTGTGCACACTCGGACGCACTTCAACACAGCCAGGTCTTCTCCACTGGGATGATACCACCGCGCGCTATGCGGTACATGAATGGGCTGCCCCACTGCGCGCTATGTAAGCCTCTCTCACAATGTGCAAAAAGGGATGTTGCAGCGACAGATTCGCTCGCGGTGCAGCCCCAGGCCGCAGCTCCGCTGATCGCGCACCTCACATGGGACTTCTCCACGTTCTGTGGCACTGCCAAAAGTTACAGCGACACTGAACAGATGTCCTGGCAGACATTAATAAGATGTATGAGACTGACCTGCCTAGATTTTCCAGTAATATCTTGTTGGGTCTCCCGTCCATTGAGCTAAACAAAGAGATATTACCCTCGCCCTTTGTGCAGCCAAGCAAGTCATTTTGTCCAAGTGGGGCACAGATAAGACAATGACACGGCTGGATTGGCAGCATAAACTAAGGGAACTTCTTGGCATGGAGAAACTGATGGCAATGGTTGGCCACACGCTACCACAGCTTAATCAAACTAGGGAGCCTTGTCTCTGATTTCTAGCCTGAGAAATCTGGGAGCTATCATGCCCAACCTACTTGTGAAAACTTTGCCTGACCCGACCTGAACACGAAACAGAATGAGCTGTGGAAGCCATGAGCTAGACAGTGAGGCTTCACTTGGGTCTGAAACCACTGCACTCTCCGATGAAGGATGTTGACGAGCATATCCCATCATTCTCTTTCCAAGACAGTCCCACTTACCCCACCCCCCTATTAAACCTTCTCTCCCCACCTCACCAAGTTTATTCTCTGTCTTTACAAGTTTAACACACTAGCCGCTGGATGTAGGTGAGGGTACGTTATTGTACAGTTTATTCCCTAAAAAAACTATAATATGGATTTAAACCTAAAACTGCACACTGGGTGCAATGGCAGACCTGAGACATGTTTAAAAAGGCTGCTTAAGTGGATGGCACAATAAGTGCTGCAGGCCCACTAGAAACATGTATTTTACAGGCCCCGGGTACATGTAGTACCTTTTTACTAGGGATTTATAGGTACATTAAAGGTGCTAATTGAGTGTAATACTATTTTACCATGTTTAGAAGAGGGAGCAGCTTAGCACTGATTAGCAGTGCAGAGAGTCCTAAGCCCAAAACAACAAATTCAGCAAAGCAGGAGTGAAGCCAAAAATGTTTGAGGGGAAACCCCATCAAGGATGCCCGGTCTAACAAGTGTCCTTCTGAACTGAAAGTGGAGAGACCTACCCACCCTCATGGGAGTTCTCATGGCTAAGGCAGAAGAACCTGGAAAGACGATCAGCATTGATGTGGTCAGTTCCAAGGTGGTGTTCTATCATAAAGTCCATTCCCTGCAGGGAGATGGACGACCTCAACAATTTGATATTCTCATCTCCTACCTGCATGAGGCATCTGAGGGGCCTGTGGTCTGCCTGAACCTAGAAGTCAGTCCCAAACTGGTGTGGTCTCAGCTTCTTCAGTGTCCAGTACACAGCAAAAGCTTCTTGCTAAATAGCACTTCACCTCTGTTACCTGGGAAGTAACCTTCTGCTAATGAAGGATACCAGTTATCTAGGCCCTCCTTATTTAACTGTGATAGTCCAGCCCCTATGTCAAGCTCTAAAGCATCTGTCTGCACAATTAATATCTGGGAGAAGTCAGGCATCCTGAGTAAAGGTGATGTGCACATGGCTTCCTTGAGGGTGTGAAAGTCTGTTGGGAAGTCCTCTGTCCAGATCACCTTCTTGGGCTACTTCTTTGAAGTTAGCTCATTGAAGGAAGTAACATCCAATGAGGCCCAAGAAGGCAATTACTTTAGTCTAAGTTTTGAGGAGTTCTCATTCCAGGATAGACTATCTTGATTATGGAGATTAAGGGTCTAGTTGAGTCTCTCAACAAGTCCACTAGTCTGGGGGTGATAGGGTGTGGACCACTTTAAGTTACTGAACATTAATCCCACATGGACTTCATGTACACATTCACAAAAGAAGTGCCCCCGTCGGACACTGCTTCTTCAAGGTACCCCATCCAGGCAAAAATTGCCATCAGGCCCTAGTCCCTGCAGGTGCAGTTACAGATCTCAGAAGTATGGACTCTGGATATCTAATGACATGGTCTACAAAGATCGGACTAGACCTGTTGCCTAGAGCAGTTTTGAGGTCCAATAGCCCAACAATGTCAATTCCCACCCTCTCAAAGGGGGTGCCAACGAAGGGTAAGGGAGCCAGGGGAGCCTTCAGCTCTTCTTCCCTGTCCTCCTACTGGCTTGACAGGTGGGACATGACCTACAGAATGAATCTGAGGCTGTCTTCATCCGTGGTCAATAAAATTGGGTGAAACGTCTGGGAGAGGTCTTGTACTGCCCTAGATGTCCTTTACCAGTAGGAAGGCTCTCTAGCAAGGGGGGGCCACCAGTACACAAGTTGTCTCTAGCCCAGGAAACCTAGGTTCACTATATAGTTGAGCACTCCTTCTATGCTTCACACTGGTTGGCCCCCTCAACTTGCTATCTAGCCAACTCAGGGAGGATTCCCAGATCAGCAATGTCCTCCCGGTAGGTTCCAGGATAACGCCCTCATGTTCCACGTTCTCCTGGAGTGTGGACATTTCAGCGGCTGGCTTTCCATTCCCCTTGCCCTTCCTCTTTGTGGGGGAAGCGTGGGAATTTTTTCCTGGCTCCTTGTTTCCTTGACTCCCCTCTTGAGCAACCATGGACTGTGTGGTCATGCACACCCACGTGGGCAACCCTAACATCTCCAGGTGTGACCTGATCGCCACTTCTCTCCAGAGAGTGTGCTGTAGATCATTGCCTAACAGATAATCTATAGGCATGGTAAGGCTCACATCTTTTTTTAGAGAGCCTGAGCCCCCCCCTACCATCAAAGGGAACCATCACCACTGGGATGTGACTCTCCTGGCTGTCTACCACTACTTTCTGGGGGAATGTACTGGGGATTATCTGCTCTGAGGGCACCTGTGTCCTTCAGAGCCTCCACACTCTGCCCATTGATGGTGACCCACTGCCTGTACTTGGAAGTATTTGAAGGCATGTGGGCTTGGGGCACAATCTCCTTATCACCCAGGGACACTATGGTAACCTCTGCTTCCCCCCCGCTAACTGGTACCACCTCCTCTCCAAGCACTAAACTGGCCCACCCCAAGATCACCCACCAGTGGGTGACTTTTGTCTTCATGTCTCCATACATGTAGTATTCTTTACACTGGGGGATGAACCTCCTTATGTTCTTGTCAAATAACTCCCTTTTCTTCTGATCATGTTGGGACTAGTTACCTTTCACTTGTGAACTTTTTTGGGTGCCTGTAGAGAACTCCTTATTTGTATGTGCTTCTTTCTTTTGTTGAGGACCCTGTCCACCCTTTGGGTGATCCCTCATTATACCTTCTTGTGGTTTGGTTTGGTTTTTATTAAATTAGCACAGTTAATTAAAACCATTGCAATAGAGTGTCATCATAGCGTAGTTACCACATTAAAAGCAAAAACTAAGAAAACAAGGTTTAAGTTCATATAACTAACAAGACGACCTTGTAGTTCCCATTATAATCACATAACAGGATTCCACAGCCAAGAATAAAATAGATTAGTACAGGAATACTGGGACAGGGGGCGAAAAAAGTTGGTGATACATTTTTGTGGGGAGGAACTGGAAGAGCAGGGGCCAAAGAGGGTAAAAAGAGATTGTCCAGGAGTCTCACATATTTCCCAGTCCTTACAAGTACTTGAGTTTCTAAGAAAGTAAAGCAAAGGGTGGATGCCTCCCAACATGTTCTGATACCCCATTTTAAAAACTAAGG